>NC_051434.1:22914625-22927854 GCF_001649575.2 Kryptolebias marmoratus
ATCATCAAAATTAAACGAAATAAACATTTGAAATATATGAGTTTGTATGTAATGTATGAATATAATATACAAGTTTCACTTTTTAAATGGAATTACTGAAATCAATCTACTTTTTCATGATATTCTAATTTTATGACCAGCACCTGTATGTGTGGGACATTGAGTCATAAGATTTCCTGTAGTCAATCCAGGCCATGCACAGGTTTTTGCATCTGGTCTTACAGTGTCGAGCTATAATTCTATGGACTAGTAGCTGGTACTTGGCTCCCCTGTTGTTGGTGCCAATTCCCTTCTGTGCCTCGTTCAGGTATTGACCCATGTGCCTATTCATCTTGGCCGCTATGATGTTTGATAGGCGCTTCAATGTTGTACAAAGGCAGGTAATTGACAGGTAGTTGGATGGAATTGCTTCTTTCTGGGGGATCTTTCATGATCAACACTGTCTGGCCTTGGGTCAATAACTCAGGGTGAGTCCCTTCCATTAGTAGCTGGTTTATATGTGCTGCTAGGCATTCACGGAGAGCAGTCAGTTACTTTAGACAGTGAAATTTCTTCAAATGGTGGACGTTCTTCTGGGTATTCATAATTGCAGCAACAATGTACTGATCAAAAGAAATGACTTTACAGACATAAGTTATTCTTGAACAGTGAGCGTTTATTCAAAATAACAGAGTCTGTGCCGAATCGAGACTTCTAGTCCAATCAAAATGAAATCCCCCGTTTCTCTGGGGCTGCTTGTTTTTATGAAAATCTTACCACACCCCGTAACAGTAAAAAGTTACCCACATCCCACTGGAACGGACCTGAACAATACATTCAATTCCATTTATGGGGATAAACTAGGGTCTTCAGACAAGCAACAGCTAACTGTCCACGTTTGCACGTTTTCGACAACTTGAGCGTAAGAGCCCACGGTTCACTTCCTAAGAAGGAATTTGTGGCTGAAGACAGTGTCTCTCAAAATGGGAGCTCAGGCCTGAACACAGATGCAGACTAGTTACCTCAACAGTAGGTGTGGATCATGTCAGCACCTGATGTAGTTATATATATAGCTGTCTGGATAGCTCAATGGGTAAGTCACTAGACTTTCACCCAGGAGACCCAGGCTGGGGTAAAGATGCAACAGTGAAATTGAGCTATCCAGTCTGGGTCCCTAGGCAAGACCCTTTGAGCTACTGCCTACCTCATACCATGAGAGAGAATGATATGCATGACATGCCGGCTCAGACGTCGCCCGGCCAAACAAGGTCTGCGTCGGGTGCTGGGGAACCAGAGCACCTTGATAAAAAATGGACTACTGGAACAAGACGGAGGAAGTGGATGAGAGGTGAAAACATGGATCTGTTGGAAGGCTACTACTCAAGTAACCCTAGTCAGAGAGGCTACATGCAAAGAATGCAGAAAGAATGGTTACTTCGACATCCCCAGTCAACACTGACTGCCAAACAACTAGTAGCTCAGTGTTCCAATATCCACAAACGGCAACTGCTATAACAACTTGAGATTGACGAGGTGCAACACAAATGCTATGGCAAGGGGGAGCGAACCAACTGGACATTGTGGTGGTGGATAAACAACAGAGGAAAGCAGTTGTGGTGGATGTAGCAATACCGAGTGATTGCAACATGAGGAAAAAGGAGCACGAGAAACTGGAGAAATACCAGGGCCTCAGAGAGGAACTGGAAAAGGCCTGGAAGGTAAAGACCACAGTGGTGCCTGTGGTCATCGGGGCCCTCAGGGCAGTCACCCCCAAACTGGAGCAGTGGCTACAACAGATCCCAGGAACAACATCAGACATCTCAGTCCAGAAATGTGCAGTTCTAGGCACAGCCAAGATACTGCACAGAACCCTCAAGCTCCCAGGCCTCTGGTAGAGGACCCGAGCTCAGAGGATGAAACAAGACCACCCGCGGAGGGTGAGAAGGGATTTTTTTTAGATAGATAGATAGATAGATCTAAAAATTATTTTAGAAAAAAATACATTTTATATAAAAATCTTTAAATTAAATGTGTCTATGTTTTTCAGAAATGCATTCTGATGACTGAGTTGTGCAAGATGCTAACATGCTTTAGAACTGACTGCAGAACAGGTTTTTTTAACATTTGTACTAGAACCATTTGATATTGCCCACCACTGAAAGCGAGAGGTGAAAATGTTTTTGTCCGTGTGTGTACATGTGCATGTGTGTTGTTTGTAGTGTTAGCAAAATTTTTCAAGAACCGCTGAACAAATTTTAATGGAACTCTTGGAGACACCTTTGAACTCTTTGGAGTCAATCACATTCAAGATGGCCATCACAGAAAATCAACATTAGACAACACAAAAAATGGCAATAACAGACAGTTTTACAGCTAAAATTCGTAGTAGTAGTAGCTGAAAGTCATTCTCAACTACTCTGAGCAATTTGAGAGATTTTACAATACTGCATGGAATTGCACATAATGTCATTTACAAGATTTGACCAAAATGACCACAGCTTGTCCCATCTTATTATAAGATGATTTTACTTTAAAACTTTGGTATGAAAGGCAATGGGCAATATGCATTTTTAAGAAATGCTAGACCTCTCATTAAACTTTTATTAGACTTGAAGATTTTCATTAATAAATTGTAAATATTTCTTTGCATATTCTGATTCAAATATTGCACAAGTAATTTCTGATACAGGGGCTGTTTGAGTTCCCTAGAGACTGAAAAAAACCTGAACTCCATATATTTTTCTTTCCTCAAATGATTAGGCTCATGGTGCCTGACCCTCGGTTAGTTTAAACTGAGAGTCCTTCAGAAGAGTCTGCTGTGGCATTTCCACCAGCGCTCAGATAAACAAGCCAAAGATTGACCTGAGGCTATTCTGTGTCGCAGAGAGTGTTATCCACTGCCATCAGAAAATTAAACCCAACTCTGCATCTTCTCTCCAGATTCAGACCATCATCTTACTGTTGCCATAGAGACCAGCAGCACCTCAGCCTCTTAGCCCTTTAGAGTAAGAGCCAAACAGTTTCAATTAGGAAGATTTCTCTTAACATCAGGCTCTTATTAATTATCCTTCTTGTTCCTTCCATCTACAAGCAGATCTCCAGGCCCTGCTGAATAGCTGAGGGATGGCCACTTAACCACAAAAGGGTAAGTTCATCTCCCCAACGTGGCTTTCAAAGGTGGTTTGACTTGTGTTGTTTAATATGCAGGCTGCTACTTCTGCTCCTGTTACCATGTCTTCCAGGATTGTAGTGAACAACTGTGCGTCCCTGAGAACAAATTTAGATTAACAGGAACTAATTTAAAACAGAAAAGACTAATAAAGACACATATAACATCTTATTTCATCTGCCTTCAGAGTCTGTCTCCCTCTCATAACTACATGCTCAAGCATGTAGTTATGATTTTGACAGATACGGTGCTGTGCAAAAGTCTCGAGTCATCCTTCATTAATTTATATTTTCTTTTCAAGTAGCCAGTGTCATGATCTTTGGGTTTCTAAGTTCCCACTCCCAGTTTCAAGCCACGCCTCTGTTTCCATGCCTACGCCATTAGTATCATCTGCTTCACCTGTTCAAGCCTGTATAAATACTCACAGACTTACCAGTTCTGGTCCCGATCCAAGATGGTCACGTGAGTGCGCTGTTCAAAGCCTCTGGTCCTGCTCCTAGTCTGTCCATAATAAAATCCTTAAAACTTCGTATTTGTGTTGCGAGTCTGAATCCTGTCAAGTCCTGCCTTGTCAATTTGAGCCTGAGAGGGTTAAGCTCATGAATACAGTTAAAGGCTGAAATGTAAAATGATTGATAGATTGACATTGTTGCTATTCAAATCAGCTCTCTTTTTTATTATAGTAGATAACTTCAGCATTTGCATCACTGCAGATGCCCTTTCAGTTTGCCCTTCAATTTCCTGTTCTGTTCTGTTCTACCCTCACTTGTGAACAAGACCCCAGATACTTGAACTTCTCTGCTTGGGACAGTAGCTCATACACAACCCAGAGTTGGCATTTCACCTTTTTCCCATTACTTTTTATTTAATTTTTATTTAACTCTTGACCAGATAATGTGGAACTGAAGCCAGCAAGACTCGGTTTATGGGAGTTGCTATGTTGTATTTTTGGGACCACAGTCAACACACTAGGAATGTGGTTCTTTATGTCCCACCTACTCACTTGCACATAATCAGGGTGAATGTAAAACGGGAACTGGGACCAAACTGTGAGTATGCTGTTCTTGCTCTAGCTTCAAATTACAGGTTCCCATATGGCAGGGGTCTCAAACGCAGTGACACAAGGGGGCCAAAATTAAATATTTGGTCCTAGCCAAGGGCCAATCACGATCAATATTTATTAAAAATTACATAAATTAACCTTAGTTTTATATGTATTATTTCAAATCATTCATATAGAAATATCACTGACCTTTTCCCAGTTACAGATTATACAGAATTTAGAGCAAACAGACTTTAATGAACACAGACAAATAGATCAAACTTCAAAAAGCACATCATTAGCAGTCATTTCTTACGCCTCAGTCAGCTTTTAAATGAAGTTTTTAACATTAAAACAGACAAAAACCTGATCATACAGAAATTAAAACTATATATTGTTGGCTTCTAAGACACTGTCAATAGAAAACTTCACTAATCAGGCTCAGTTTTTTTAAGCAAAATAAGAATCAGAGACTCGATCTGTCCCAGACTAGAGGGCCGGATCTGGCCCGCGGGCCTTGAGTTTGACACGTGTGCCATATGGTGTCCAGTAATTCCTTATAAGTCAGTGGTTATGTCCAGCTCAACCGAAAGGATAAAGGCCTGACCATCAGATGTTTGCCAACAAGCGTGGATCCAGCTTCAGGCCTTGATACTCCTATCCTTTGTCTAGGCAAGGTATTGTGGTCCCTTGGTCCTACAGTCATCTTAAACCCTGCTTAGTCTGGCCCCTCACCCAGAACCAATGTGTCATGAAAGACCATACCAGGGGAAAACTGCTCCAGTCAACATGTGTTCCCTGTGTGGTCCTTGGGACACTCAAATAGTCATTTCTACAAACTGGAAAAGATGTTGAAATAAAACTACCTGATTTTTAATTGATTAAATTGGTAAAAATAGTTTTTTTTGTGGGATTTTTATTGTTTTCTTAAATATAAGATATCAAATAATTTAAAAAAAGGTTCTCATTAGAAAAATGTCTGAAACAATGTCTTGTTTTTTTTATCAGGATAATGAAGTGATCTGGATTCATATTTTCTGAATCCAAATATTGGGATGCTTTAAAAAACTGAAACTAATTGCGACAGAAATGTTCAATCTGTTTTGTCTCTTGTTTCTGTTTTTTACATTGATTGTAACAAAAAAATAATAATTTTGAGGAGTATCATGACATGACATTTTTTCAGTAGGGTTGAACTTACATGATCAACAGTACAGAAAGAGAGAAGAGGACAGCTCATACAATCCTCTACCAGCAAAATGTGACAATTGGAGTAGATCTAATCCTTCTAATCTATGGAATTAATATGTGTTTGAGATTCAAAGCAGCAGATCATTCTCTTTATTCACATCAGACTAACTATAACTTTCCATTTTCTGTAAAGAAATGTGTACCTGTACAGCAGCTGTCTGTGTTACCGTTGTTGCTGAGTATTCATTTTGAAAGGAATTCATTAGACTGCACAATTTTGTGTTTTTTCAGGTTTGTCACAGACTTTTATCATTTCTTAGTAAACATTTATGTATTATCAGAATGTTTCAGTCACAGCAATGCAGCAGCAGGATGCACAGTGCAGACAACACACAACAATGATGTTCTTGTTAAGAAAATGACAGCAACGTGATGGAAACATGACTTATTGTAAATAAATTAATAGTATTTTCTCAACAGCTTTACAACTTCAGATGGCCGATTTGTTATTAAATATTAAACATTTACCATCTTTTTTTGATTGAAAGATAAACTACCAATGCAACATTGTGATTTATTTTTGGGATGTCATGTTTATCAGTGAATACAACAGCACAGTATTAGAAATCAAATGCTCTTAGTCATTATTTTTGAATGTACGTCTATCAAGTGAGGGATGATGGAGAAAATCATTTAATTTTGAGCTTTCTTTCCTTAGAGATAGAACATAAAAAGAACATCTGAACCTGGTGAATTCAGTCTCTCAGATTTATCCCAGTGTTCAGCACACTCTGTCTAATGAATCGGAGTATCTGAAGGCCACTCAACAACATCCCAGATAGAATTATGGAGCACAAAATGAAAGAAGAATGTCAAGAGGAGAGCAACATAATGCTCCAGTGCAGCTCAGGCAGGGAGGTTTTTCTGTGGACACTTTCAAAGAGACACTAAAGAGAAGGAAATGGTTTCTGAATCAATAATAAGTACATCTCAGTAAGAAAGGCATCCTGAATCCTCCATCAAGCTTCTCATTAGGACAGTGGGTTTGTTGGGGAAGTAATCAAATAAAGCTGCCCACACTGCCTTTATAAAAAAGCAAATCAACAACAACAACACAAGTGTTATCTTACAATATGAATAAAGAAAACAGTTTGATTGTTTCATTGTCCACGTTTGTATTTCTTGTACTTATTTTAAGGTTCATGCTTTCTGTTTTGTTTTCTATTAGAAGCTTTATTATCACCCTCTACCAAAGGCAAAGGAGCAATAATGTTATTGCTTGTGTCTGTGTGTTTGTTCATCTGCCTTGTAGCAAAATATTTTATGATCCAGTTGTCATGATCTTGAGTTCTTTGTGTTTTTTGTACATTGAATTTATTTTTATTTTTGTCTTGTTTTTCTCGTTTTCATTTGGATAGTTTCTTGTTGTTGTTGTTGTTGTTTGTTGTCATTCACCCCTGTTTTTTTTTTTGTTTTGTTTTGTTTTTCACTATTGTCAGTTTCTGCTCCCGTCTCCTCGTTGCTCACCTGTCCTTCATTGCTAATCAGTCATAACAATCCATTGAGCTACCTCCATTCAGCTAAGCTGGGTTCCATGGAGCTGCCCAACTTGCTGTTTTCGATTTTGACATGAAGTATCATTCTGGGCGCAGCAATAGCAATGCTGATGTGCTTTCTCGCCAGCCTACATCAGGTGCTAGCCTGGAAGAACTGTTGTCTGGCACCCTTGTTACAGAGGCTCTTCAGTGTGCCCCATGTCCTGTTCCAGTGTCTGTAACTCAGTCAGTAGTAACTGCTTTGCCATCCCATTCTGTAGCTGACCTTTGTACCTTACGAGAAGCTGACCCCTCAAGGACGTTTTGAGTTTTGGAAAAAGCAGGTTTATCCTTCTATAGAGGAGAAACAGCAATTTTCTAAACTGTCTTTGGTGCTTCTAAAACAGTGGGGTCGTCTGGTGGAGAAAGATGGTGTGGTGTATCGTAGTCCATTGTTCGGATGGTGGGGAGGAGATCTTGCAGCTTGTTTTGCCATTAGTTCTCAAGCAGTATGTTCTTACACAGTTGCATCAGGAACATGGACACCAGGGTGTGGAGCGCACCACTGAGTTGGTGCAGCAGCGTTGTTACTGGCCAGGGATGTCTACTGACATCAAACAGTGGGTACAAGAGTGTCAGTGATGCCAAAATGCAACCTCAGGCTCTGGCACTTTTATGAGTCATCTGTTGGCTTCGCAGCCAAATGAGATTGTTGCCATGGATTTTACCATGTTGGAGCCTCCACAAAATGGCTTGGAAAATGTTTTGATACTCACTGTTCTATTTACTAAATACACTATTGCTGTCCCCACTCAGGACCAGAAAGCAGCTACTGTTGCTAAGGTTTTGTTGACTGAGTGGTTCTTTAGGTTTGGGGTTCCAAGCCGCATTCATTCAGATCAGGGTTGGAGTTTCGAGAGTGTGTTAATTAAACAGCTCTGACTTGTATGGGGTTAAAAAGTCACATACAACCCCTTACCATCATGCAGGAAATGGGCAGTGTGAGCGGTTCAATAGAACGCTTCATAACCTTCTGCGCACCTTACCAACATCTTGGAAACTTGATTGGGCCGCATGCCTTCCACAAGTCCATTGCTATTACAACACTACTCCTCACCAATGTACAGGTGAATCTCCATTCTTTCTAATGTTTGGCCGTGAACCTCAGTTGCCTGTGGACTTTTTGTTGGGCCATGTTTGGGACCCTGTACCAGGTGAGGTGGAGGATTGGTTGGCTGAACATCAGACAAGACGTCGAAAAGAGCATCATGATCAGGGCATACGTGAGGCTCCATTGCAGGAGGGCCAGTTGGTTTACCTCCGTGACCACAGTGCTAGAGGTCGTCATAAAATCCAGGACCTCTGGACCCAGTTGTGTATCGGGTTCTTAGAGCCCCTATTGGGGGAGGATCAGTTTATACTGTTGTTCCCGTAGATGACTTGCAGAGAACATGAAATGTGCATCGTGATATGCTGAAGGCTTGTGTCAGGCCAGAGCTCATAGCTGAACCCGCTCATTTAACACTCATAGTGCCTTTAAAGTGTTCAGATGCCTCTTTGGAGGATGATTTATGTGTACTGGTCCCTGAGACTTCAGTACCATCAACCTTTGCAGCTTCAGATTCAAACATCTGCAACAGTCCATCCGCCTCTGCGTCGCACTGTTTGTTCAAGGGCTAGACATCACTCCAATGTCCATCATCTTCCTCGATCTGTGGCTCAGGCAGTAGGTTCTGTGCAGCCAGTTTTAAATGCACATGTTGCTATTTTTCGTCCTTTGTGTTAAACTGCATAGGCTCATCGTCGGGGCAACGATGCAACATCAGAGGGTAGAATGTGGTGAGATGGTGTTTCACCCTTCCCACTCTGTGTGCACCAGGTGTAAGTAGGAGCATACTGCTGATTGATGGGCAGGGCAGACTCCTTTATAACAAGGCAGGCTGCTGTTGCTGCTGTATGAGTCTTTGTTCCTCCTGCTGCATGTTAGCTGTCAGTGTGGCTGGTCTGCTCCTGATCTGCTCATCTGAGATCCATTGTTCCTCTGCTGGCATTGCCAGCTGCAGCTGGAGTTTTGTAGTGCATGGCCTCCACCTGTCTCCACCTGCTGACCTGCTCCGTCCTCTGGTAGCCTGTGCATCTGCTCCTGGGCACCTGATTGATAGGCGTGCTGTGGTGCTGAGAGCTGCAACTCACAGGGTCGCTCTGCTGTCTTGTCTTGTCTTGTCTTGTCCTGTTTGGTAAAGTGTTTGGACTGCGACTCCACAGCAACTATAGCTGCGGTTAGAGAAGGAAATTGATGGGACTGTGCATGTCGCCTCTGATCCTGCTGTTCTTAAGTGCAGTACGGGACAGTAATAGATTCAGTAATAGATTGTTCCACCATTGTAGTGTTTTACTTTCCTTGCATTTGATTTACTGGGTTTCCTTTTTGTTTGCTGTGTTCTTACATGTTGTTTTTGGTGTGGAATAACTAAATTGTCCTTGCTTCTTGCCTTATGCCTTTAGGATCGGGTTACATGCCTGGAAGGTGATTTTAATTAGTATGTTTTAACTGACTTGTTAATAAAATATTCTGTTTTTGAGAGAACTCAATCTGTTGTCCAGGTGCATCTTTTCGAAGCTGTGGTGTTCTGATTTGTTGAGTAATAACTCTCAACTAGGGTTAAACACAAACCTTCAGAAATCACCTCCCCCCTCCACCCCCTGGTCACACTGACATTGAAGTCACTCATTCACTTGAGGACGCTTAGATTTGAAAGCAAACATACATATTTTAAACAGTGTGCAAGAAAACTGCATAACTTTAAGAACTTGGGCTCCACTCTAGCTGAAAGGCATCAGCTCCTTCAGGCTTAAGTGCTGGCAGCCTGTTCCCACCTCGTGTAATTGTTGAAAGGGGAACTGATTTAAATCTGGCTGGTTACAATGATGACATCAGAGATCCTCTTGCTGGTCTAGACTGTCAGACTAACACTCTGATTTCACATGAAGTAAAAGTGAAAGGGACAACATACAAGAAAAATCTGTTTCTTTTGGTGGATCAATTTGAGGAAGGCATTGTCCTTGGAAAAATCAAAGCTGTTCTACTTAAAGAAAATTGTCTATTTCTTAACAGAATGTTATAGCTCTGTAACACTCAGTGATCAAGGCCTTCATTGCCTTACTGAAAAACAACCAAAATGGCATCAGGGAGAACTTTTTGATTACTATTCATTACCCATGTTTAAACTCTGTGGTTTGTCAGTGCTTGCTCTTCACCACTATTTTCTTTCTAAACAATAATGTCAGCAACTTTTGCAGAGGAAATTCAGAGGGCTATTGCTACAGCCCTTCCTGGACTTCCTCGAGTGAAGTTAGAGAAGCTGGTTGAGAGGCTTGTTAACTGGGGCATAAAAAACATTGATGATCTAAAATATGTCAAAGGAGCTCCTGGAGCAGACCTGTCGGATGTTCTTCCTCCCAACCAGATTTGCAAATTGCTTGACAGACAGCTTTAAGACAGGTTAATAACGATATTTTTGGTCAATATTAACTACTAACTGGTTTAATATGTCATAGTTTCTTGTCATAGTTTTGGTGTTTTGTTTGGTGTTTTTGTAACTCTTGTTTTGTTTTGGTTATCTGTTGGTTTCCTGTGTTCATGTCTTCACCTCCCCAGTATTTTTCCAGTCATGTCTGCCACGCCCATCTCCACCTGTCTGTAATTGTTTTCTCTCACCTGTGTCCACTTCCCTTGTCAATCCTCAGCTTTTAAAACCGGTCTCTTTCTCTCCACTCTCCACTGGATCATTTTGCTTGTTCCTGTACATGCCACCACGTTTGTTCTCTTGACTTACCTCGCTTTTTGTTTTGTTGTATTTTGGATTGATCGCTGCCTCGCCAGCTTTTTGTTTTGTTAGCATTTAAGTTAATAAATAGTTTCCTTTTTAACGGTGAGTCTGCGTTCTGGGTTCGCCTCCGTCTCCCCCCCCCCCATCTGACAGTTTCTGGTGTTTTGTTCTTTGTTTGTTTTTCTTGTTCTTGTTTTGTTTTGGTTGTCTTTTGGGTTTCTGTGTTCATGCCTTGTCATTATTCACCTCCCCAGTATTTTTCCAGTCATGTCTGCCACGCCCATCTCCACCTGTCAGTAATTGTTATCTCTCACCTGTGCCCTCTTACCTTGTTATTCTTCTGCCTTTAAAACCAGTCTCTCGTGCTCCATCCGTCACTGGGTCATTCTTTTCCGTTCCTTGTGTCATGTTTATTGTTGGCTGGTATCGCCTTGCCCTGCTTTGGATTTTGTATTTGTTTTTCCTTGCTGCCATGCCAGCCTTTTGTTTTTGTTAGTTTATCGTTACTTTAATGAAATACTTTCCTTTTAAAAATGAGTCTGCGCTCTGGGTTCGCCTCCCCCCCCCCTACTAACATATTAGGTTGTTGTTGTTGTTCATATAGTTTTAGTACTACTGTGGTGACAGTTCAGAAAATGTTTTTTGCTATACAAGAAAAATAAAACATGAAATACTAAAAAAAAATGTAATTACTCTTTCAGCTGGGTAAAAAAATTGTGTGACATTATTCCAATAAGAATTCCACCTTCGTCTTCCACTAGTTTGGACACTGTGAATCCACCAACCTCTTCATCAGCTCCTTTAACTTCTTGGCCAGAGACATTTCAGATCCCCTGGCTGTCAGGGTCTGAGGAGATGACAGAGACAAACCCAGAGCGCAGAGTCATTATAAATCAACTAATTTAATAAAGTAAAAAAATAAACAAAACAAAAACAAAAAGCTGGCGTGGCAGCAGAGACTAAAATAAACAACAAAGGTGAGAACAAACGGCACGGAGTGACTAACACAGGAACAGGCACAAAGACAGAAAACAGGAGCACAGAAACATACAATGAACCAGCAGAGTAGTGGAGAAAGTGACCGGGTTTAAATGCTGAGGATGACGAGGTGAGTGGGAACAGGTGAGTGGGGATAATGACGGGCAGGTGAAGATGGGCGTGGCAGGGAAACGGAGAGCGAGATTGAGGAAGAGTGAATGAAAACACAAACATGAGGGACAAAGACAGAACCCAAACAGAACAAACCAAAAAAATAAACAAAACAAAATAACCAAACAAAAATGAAACAACACCAAAACAAAGAGAAAAGCCACAAACTCCACACTGGGACCAAATGCCAAATGATGTGCAAACTGCAGTAGCAAATGGGAAAAGACCACTCCCACCTGTTCGTAGAAAAATTATTAGAATTCTAGTTGATAAAATGAGGAAGAATGAAAAAAAAAATCCAACTAAAGCTCAATGCCTCACTGTTGCTCTTAAAATAGTTAAACAATATCCAAAGAGTTTTGCAGATTATGACAACCCAGGCTCAATTTCTGTAGTGGGATGCTACTCCTTATTGAAACAAATGAAAACATGAGTTGAACATGTAAATAGAAACAACACACTGACAACATTCAACCTGAGCCACCGCTTTTAGAGTGACGATGTTCTAGAACGCAAAAGACAGACGGCAACAGTGGAGCAGACAGAGCTGATGTCTGTGCTTTAATGAAAGAAACCTATTATTTACAAAGACAGCATATAAGTGACATACAGGCACCTTCTATTAAAGAAATTAAACACAAGTGACCATACTTGTTTGGCAAAAGCACCTCACTGAACATTTTGAAGAACTTACTGGTGTTAATATACAAAATCAATTCAACCATGCAATGGAGGACTGTGGCACTCTCCTTATTGACTTCTTTAGGAATAAACCAACAAATGAACTTGTTAAAAATGTGGCAATCTGCCTTTTAGCCTCCTGTGTTTGCCCCTCCTGTTTTCCCCTGATTGGTTGGCAGACTAATTACTCGCAGCTACAGCGGATCAAGTTCATCTTCTCTCGGGTTCTTAAGGCAGTATGGAGGAACAGATCGACGCTGGAGCATCGTTTACCTCTGGTAATCAGCCTCAGCCTTAGCCTCAGCCTCCTACAAGCCTTGTTTACCTGAGTTTATCTAACCTGTCTTTGTTCCTGTGCCGTCCAAAGTTCCTGAACCAGTGAGCAGTTGTTTCGATCTGTTTAGAGGACACCTACCTGCGAATTATCCAAGAGCCACTTACCTGTTGATAATCCGAGCCAAAGCCAGTCTGCCTCCAACCAATCTGGATGTCCACCTACCTGAGTATCGTCCACCTGTAAATACAGGTGCTGGTCATAAAATTAGAATATCATGAAAAAGTAGATTGATTTCAGTAATTCCATTTAAAAAGTGAAACTTGTATATTATATTCATACATTACATACAAACTCATATATTTCAAATGTTTATTTC
>NC_051434.1:22929313-22935284 GCF_001649575.2 Kryptolebias marmoratus
AATGTATGAATATAATATACAAGTTTCACTTTTTAAATGGAATTACTGAAATCAATCTACTTTTTCATGATATTCTAATTTTATGACCAGCACCTGTACTCACCACAGGAATCCGGGACCTCACCTCCGAGCACCTACTACCTCCACAACCCGTGAGACAACTTACCTGTACCAATTACGTCTAGAAGAAGTTCCAACTGACAAACAAGTCACTTATCAATATCAATAATAACATATCATCAACAGATGAAGAGGTTAGGATCATGGTAACTAAGCTTCTTCTTGCACATTTCCGACAAGATCAGGACTGGCTCATGCTTTATGCAGATGTAAGTATACATCTTTCCTCTATTATATGTTTTTGTCTTAGCTAATCTTATGTTGTGATGTTGCTTTTTTAGAGGTGTTCTACAGCTGCAGATCTTAAAGGAACACGCAACCTGCCGCCAAGTCCACGACTCATTGCCCTTGGTTAGTACAGCATATGCACAATATACTCTTCATTGTGTCTCACTGTATCTTCCATCCTTCTGTCTATAGACAAACTGGAAGATCCAGAGAGATATTGACATCTTACTGTATCCGCCATCCCTACATCAATAGACAGAGGGAGATACAGCACATTGTCTGTGTCTCTGTCTCTGTCTACAGACATAGTATATGGACAGAGACAGAAAATGTACCTGATGGGTAGTGCTGAGAAATCCAAGTTTTAGTATTCATTCCTTTCAGAGGAATCTCACCTGACCACTCAGTTTCTCTCACTGGATCTTAGATGTTGCAGAAAAGACGGACACACAAAACGAGTCCAGACCAGAGGTTTAATTACCAATCATACATTTATTTAAACATTCAGCTGAATGGAGACAACAACTCACCAACCAGAAGAAACAGCAACCCGTTCCCAGTTGTGTCTGAAGTAATAACCCCTTTCTGATATGAATTGGTTAGCGGACGCAGTAATTCAGCCACAACACAGGAATGTAAAGTTAACTCGGCTTTATTAGAAGACAGAGAGAACGTAAAACATTGCACTCAGGACTCCGACAGCAACACTGAGGAGAGAGAGGAGAGTTCAGTAGTCCACTCGTAACCCAGGAAGTTGCAAAGCCGGGTAGTTAGAGCACTAACCTGGGAGACCGTGTGACGGAGGACTAAGCTGGTCAACAGGAGAAGGTGGGGCGAGACGTGTCCAGGAGCGAGGACTTGGATCCTCCTTCCAATAAGGTAGGTCAGTGGGGCAAAGCGAAACTCTGAGTTAGGCAGGCTTGGGTCAGTACCAGGAAGGCAGAGAGCAAGAAACAAAACCAGGGGAGCAGGTGAGAGACAGGCGGGGGTCGATGTCCAGAAATCCGTAAACCAGCGAGTGTCCAACAGGGGCAAGGCGTAGAGGCGAATCCAAGAGACATGAACAGGGTCAAGATACAAAGGGTCAGTCAGAGATCGCTGGAGAACTACTTGTGTTGCTGCTTTCGATAATCTGGCACTGGAGGAGAATATATAGGGTGTGGACAAGCTGTGGGAGAGGTAATCAGGGAGGATAAGCAGGTGAACCGAATAAGAGGTGATTACTGGCATGACAGGACATGACATGAGGCAGACAGACGTGATCATTACACTTTCACTTCTTTTTATACTATAAACTGCGCCCAAGACCAGGTTTTTTTGCACACAATCAGATGCAGCAGTTTATCATATCATAATTGCCCTGGAACACTTCATCCCCCCTCACCTGACAGACACAACTGTTCTTTGTGATTATTTTATCATAAGATAAGCGTAGCCTCATTTCAGCATTCAAATCATTTTAGCGATATCAAAGTTTGTTTATATTTCATTATTGGAGCGTAACCCCATTTTTTAGCAATCAAAGTATCAAAGTTTGATCAGTGGCGGTTGGTGGAGTTTTCTCCAGAGGGTGGCTATAAATCCAAAATAGACATATACCAAAGATTTTGGTATATGTCTGTTATGTGATACCTTAGTATATGTTTTGGACCAAGACATATACTAAAGTATCACACCAGTGTATCTACATGAATTAAAACAACAAAAGCAACATTATAATGTACATATAAATGCATAAGTGCTTCCTGGACACCAATACTTACAAAGACGGAAGGCTCCCAAGGCACAAGTCTGTAGGACACATTTAGCGTTTATAAGATCTGTTTTCTTTCTTATTTTTCAAAACTTTACCGGAGAAAATATGTCAAAGCTTGTTTTATTGTGAGAGCACTCACTACGTCACATATTCTGAACGTACAATATAACGAAGATCGGATGTCTCACTCCGATTAGAATTCAGTTTTTTAGCATAAATTTTCTAAAACTAATTATTAACTTATTTATTACCTTGTGTATGTAACTTAGTCACGTAATGAACTTATTGCTGTCTTTGAATAAAAGGCAGCTCACCCGCGGCTCGACTTTTCAATCAGATGAACTTTATGACAGACGGATGTGATGTCAGCCTCCATGGCGGGAGTCCCACACATTTACACACAATCTGTTTTCTGTATGTGCTTTTTGCTTTTTTTCTCCATGTCCATACAATTTCAAGGGGTGTCTTAAACTACTGTTAAATTAAATTACTTTTATTGTATTTATTTTACAGGATTACTGTCATTTCAATACATTTTTAATGTATTGAAATGACAGTAATCCTGTAATAGAATTACTGTAAAACTGTAATAGAATTACAGTAAGGTTACTGTAAAGATTACAGTAACGGGCTGGCAACCCTGCTGCCAGTAATTTATTGTAAATTCTACAGTCACTTTTAACAGTGTTGTTGATGACCACACTACATTTAAAATTCAGACGAAAAGTGGGTAGTTTTTCCAGGGTCTTGATAAAGTCTTCAGGTCCATTTTAGGAACACAAGGAGAATTTTGTGCATGCACAAAACTTCTATAGCACAGTTGTGGTGGTTTGTTTATGATGGCTGACAGGTGCAAACGCACTGCAATTGGTGAAACACACTGTAAACACATGAATGACAGTGTTTCCCCTAGGGAACTGGTCTTGTGTAAGGGGGAAAATGTATCTATCTATCTATCTTCTTTTATATATATATATATATATATATATATATATATATAGATAGATATATATATTGTATATATTACTTACCAAGCTCAGTCTTATACAACTTTGGAACCTTTTTATTGGTGATGACCAGACTTTTGCTGGTTAAGAGCTGGAGAGCTACTCCTGCTGCTACACGCAGCAAAGAAAGTGCTGCCATCAGAACCACTTTTAACACATTTAAAAAACATAGATATTCTTGCTTGCTTTGCAGGTTTGTGTGACATATTGTTTTTTTGGGCTCTCTGTCTGCTGGCGGGAGCGTTTGTTCACCTGCGTGGGGGCGTGCACACCTGACTGTGAGTGTCAGTGTCTGAGATGTTGAATATGAACCACATATGAACCAGTTCTTTTTTTTCAAGTTTGACACTTCATAATGTGGAGGAGCGACAGCAGAAATAGCTCTCAGTGTGATCTGCCGTTATTTAAATTAAAATGACTTCACATCATGAAATTCTTGGGAGGGCAGGCGGTGTCGTTGGAGGGGGGAGTGCGCCCCCCCCCCCCCCCCGTGCGGGTAATGGTAGGGGAAACATTTAATGATGCAAACTTCAAAACACACAAACACAGAAAACACAACGTACCATAAACACAACAGAAAAATGCTGCAAAAGAAAAAGGCTGCAATCACAGACAATGGACAGAAGCAAAAACATATGTCACACAGTGGAAATTGTTTTATTTTGTAAAGTGTGATTTTTGTAAATAGTTTATTGTTGTGCATTTTTCTTTGTAAATAGTTTATGGTTGTGTATTTTTTTGTTATTGTATGTTATATTCTTTTTTATCCACTGTGGACTCAGAAGGATTAAAGGCTGATGCTGGTCACCTGTGTAGTGGTGGGCGTGTCAGGAAGCAGCCTATTAGCACGCATCATGGACCTGTCAGAGACGCTGGTGGAACATTTAAAAAAGGACGGGTTTGACATTCAAAAAAGAGAAGGGAACCAAGCGAGTCGATTACAGCCGGGTGTGGTGTGTGGCACAATGGAAGAGCCGAATCGATTGGGTGGCTCTGCGGTTGACTGCAGCGACGACTACAATCAGTGGAAAATGACGCGTTGGACTGTCAGCAGGAAGAGGTGGAACTCTGCCCTTATCCATGAGTTCTGTTTTCCACTGATATCCGCTGGGAGCCTCGTGGAGGGCTTGTAGAAGACCGGCGGGTTCTTTCGTTTGGACAACGCTTCTGGTTAGGGTTGTCTGTGCCTCACAGGAGGACAGCGCGGTGACATGGAGGAGCGAGCGGGGCAACCAGAGTGGGCTGCAGCAATTGCAGGAAGCGGTGGAGCCGGGGTTGTGACGGCTGTGGGGCTGAGTGTGGGGATTCCCCCTGTGTGGATTGGACTCTCTGGATTCCGGCCTTTTAGGGAACTTTTTTTAACTTTGTATGAATTGAAGATTTTAACTTGTTTGTTGTGTTTTTAAAAAAGAAGAATAAGACTTTTTATCCCCTTTGGGAATAAAATTGTATAAAAATTCAGGTGTCGGTTTCCCTGGGTTCTGTTTCACTGTTTCCCTCCTTGTTGTCTGTGAACCTGTTGATAGCACCGGCCTTGATTAGCCTGATGTCACACATACAAGCAACAAAACAAATGCAAAGGAAGGATACTCATGTTCTGTGGATTCAACTGCCTTTCTGCCATATGAGATGTCGGTCAGCCCACCTCTGTGTGCTCCCTCCTTATAAACACGTTGGTTCAATTAGGGACCCAACCAGTGACACTTGAAAAACAAAACCTCCACATCATGTGAACCTCTGACCATCATCAGTGTTGAATTGTTTCACTAGGCTGGACAAATAAGACACACTGATTTTATTAGTCTAGCATCATTATTAAAAGCAAATCAAAAAGAGTTCAAGCCACCCACAATGAGTCTGTGACTATTTTTAAATAAAAAGTTTTGCAGAATTCTGCTGCAAATTCAAGCTACAAGGTTGCAAGCCTCTGTGACTCACACAAGAATACTGAGAACTGCCCAAAATGTTTCGAGACATTTTCGGGACTATATATATATATATAGTCCCTCCATAGAAACCCACTAAAACAAAATTGAACTATCCTGTAGATCTCCATCACTGAACTGGTATTTAGTTTCCTTATATNTTTTTTTTTTCCAGAAACACACAAGGACACCAGGAAAAGGCAGATTTACCTGATCAAAGTCACGCATCAAGACTGCAAGCCTTTGCAACTCACGGGAAGAGACTGAGAACCCCTGTGAATGTTTCTAGACATTTTGGAGCCTCTTCACATAACAAACACAAAAATGAAATGACGATTTCTGTCTCCCTCCAAGCCTTTCTCTTCAGTTTGTTTTTAAAGAAACTTTGATAACAGCTAGAACGTTCAGACTGCTGGGGATAAAAGATCTTGGGGTTTGTGCAGGAAAGCTTCATCTCACTCCCACTTCATCTTAACAGCCAAACAAATGATCTTTTTTTATAATAAACAGAACCACCACTGCACTTTTGTTCTGTTTTACTCCAGGGATTGAAAACATGAACATTTTTTTTTTAATATTTTGTATTTTTTTGTCCAGTTCTGTTCAGAACTAACATCTTTGTTTTCAGTAAAAAATAAACAAATAAATATAAATCAAACATTTGAAAAACAAAAGTTTAACAATTTTTCCTAAACGGAGATTAGCACAATATATTCTGTCAAATAATAAACGTGTAGATATAGGGCTTTGGAAATTAATATGTGTACAAATCCACATTTCTTCATTTAACATCCATCCATCCATCCACCCATGATCCATCCGTCCATCCATCCATCCATCCATCCATCCACCCATCCATCCATCCATCCATCCATCCACCCATGATCCATCCGTCCATCCATCCATCCATCCATCTATCCATCCATTCATCCATC
>NC_051434.1:22937855-22937919 GCF_001649575.2 Kryptolebias marmoratus
CCTCCTCCTCCCTCCTCCTCCTCCTCCAGCGTTGTGAATATCCAACCCATGTTCAGAGGTGATC
>NC_051434.1:22938019-22940245 GCF_001649575.2 Kryptolebias marmoratus
TTACCACAAGCAGGTAATGCTCCAGCGCTGGTCTGGTCTCTGCCACCGCCTTAAATACACCTGTCCTTGCCATTAGTCAGATCACTTGCAGGTGAGGAGGGAGAGTTGACGAGACGTCAATCAGTCGTCTGGCCACGCCTACCAGGAAGTACTCACAACACAAACACAAACCCCAGAAAAACCACCCTCACCACAATCGTTGCATCTTTAAATCTCTGAGGGGACTGTGTGAAGGAGGCATATCTCTGAATGTCTGCCAGTTTGATTTATTAGCAAAGATTTGCTCAATTCTCAGGTAACAAGCTCAGAGTATGAGATGAACAAAATCCTAAAGTCACAGAAGTCAATAAATCCCTGATTCAGTTTCTGCATTGTGACTGACAGGAAAACAAACTGAAGAACAACACTGGTTCATGCACCAACAGACATACTACCAATAAGTCTCTGTGTCTGTTTGTCTGTTACCAATGAAATACTCACAAAGTATTTATTACAAGTGCAGCTTCAACCGATTAACTTTTGGAGTCAATCCCATTCAAGATGGCCGCCACAGCTGAACAACCTTATCAAATACAAAAATGGTTAAAACTCAGTCAAATTTGCAAAGATTCAGCTAAAATTTGCTGTGACTGTAGCTGAGTGTCATTCCCAACACAGACTTTCTTCAAAACTTTGTCATTAACTACTGACGTCAACTCTGTCTGTTAGCAAAATATCTCATGACCCACTGGACATATTTTAATGACACTCTCAGAAAGTAATCATTTAATTTTTGGAGTCACTCCAATACAACATGGATGCTGCAGCCAACTGACCTTGGAAACCTTAGAAATGGCTCAAATTCAGCCAGTTTTACAGATATTGAGCTCAAATTTGGTGTAGTAGTAGTTGAAAGTCCTCCCCAACACATACTCTATTTACTAATACATTACCCAATATTACATGACATCACGTTTTATGTTGTTTTTATTGACCAAAATGGCTATAACTCATTATTTCTCAACATCATAGTTAAAACTTCTGGCATGAAAGGCAGTGGGTGATATGCATTACTTCAAGGAATGCTTGGACTTTAATTTTATATGTAGTTTCTTGGTATTGAAATGATGACATAAAGAGGAATGACGTCTTCTTGAATTTTTAAATGTGACCTGACTTAGACGTGTTTATGAATCTTATTTGAGCTTTAAATTGTCAGCACCATCAAGCTGCCCTGCTCCAAATATATCATCTTAAATAAAGTTCTCCTCAGAGAGATAAGCAAACAGTTGACAGAGGGAAAAAAGTACATGTGAAAGTACTTCAAAAACATCCCCGTGTTAAATTACTCATAACTATAGCTTTTATTTCAGTGGGGGATACTTCATCTCGAGAGAAGATTGCAGCCATGAAAGTGAAGGGAAATCAGAAGGAGCTGATATACAGACATTCACCCTCAGGGGACATCGGAGGAGATGATTAATCACTGCACGGGCTCCTCAGATCTCACACTTCCTCTATACTAAACTCCATCGATGATCATTTATCTACTGCATAAAGTCCTCCTCCGACTCCCCCTCACTGCAAATATAAGGGTTGTAGGAGAATAGATTAGTACAACGTTTCTTACTTAGATTAGACACAAGCTATGTGGAACACAAGGATTTCTGCCCAGCTGAACAAAGTGCTGCTACATCACATTTCAATTCCTGCTTAAATCTGGAGAGACGTTGAGCTGTGATTTTCTGAGGGAGAGGGGATGCTGGCAGTTGGATGGATGCTTTGTTTTGGTGCTGTCACACGTTCATACTTTACCGTGTATGTTGGTGTATTTGGAAATTCTATTTATCTGAGTCAAAAGCATATGCTGTAAAAAGTGAAGTTCTGTGATGTGAGGGATGAATGTGTTCCTGTTACGTATATTTGTTATGTATTAGGTTGGAGGTACAGCGTACTTTGATGTTACCATGATGTTTGTTATATTCAGTGTGATGATTACTTGAAATTTCAACCTCAGAACCCTATATTGTTGATTTATATATATATAGTCCTGTGGGACTTCCAGATCCAGACAGACAAAATGGTAATGGCGAACCAACCGGACATTGTGGTGGTGGATAAACAACAGAGGAAAGCAGTTGTGGTGGATGTAGCAATACCGAGTGATTGCAACATCAGGAAAAAGGAGCACGAGAAACTGGAGAAATACCAGGGCCTCAGAGAGGAACTGGAAAAGGCCTGGAAGGT
>NC_051434.1:22940270-22945348 GCF_001649575.2 Kryptolebias marmoratus
ACTGGAGCAGTGGCTACAACAGATCCCAGGAACAACATCAGACATCTCAGTCCAGAAATGTGCAGTTCTAGGCACAGCCAAGATACTGCGCAGAACCCTCAAGCTCCCAGGCCTCTGGTAGAGGACCCGAGCTCAGAGGATGAAAAAGAGAGACCACCCGCGGAGGGTAAGAAGGGAATTTTATATATACTAAGATGAAAATAGGTTAGGGTGACCTGTTTAATGATATTGTGTTTTATATATAAAATTATCATTAAACAGGTGGGCGCCTGGTGGGGTTGGTACAGCGCTGAGCTAACAGGTTTAGCTTAATAACTGTCAGCAAAAGGAGAGTTTAGGAGATGACTTTGTAAAATTGGTTAGATCAAATAAGAAGTTTTACTAACTACTGAACACAATAAACTCACTGGTGATTGTGTGTTGAAAGGTGTGAAAGTTCAAACAGGTCTCTCAGTGAGAAAACAGGAAGGGACATGACTTGCTGTCACTGGTAACCAGGTGCAGCTCTTTTACTTTGGAAGCCATGGCAGGTACAAATTGATCTTCAGGACCACAATATCTGCAGAAGGAGAGCACATCAGTTAAAATGAGTTCTTTCAAAGACTTTTCCAGACATTCCTGAGTTTTCTTAGGGATAAAGAAAAGTCCCACTTCCTGTTACGAGTCTTTGTGGAGGAGCAGATTCCAGGAGTCCAGGAAGAAGCGGCGAGGTGAGTACAGCGGTGAATGGTTGGTGAGAGCGGACAGGCAGGTGAGACTTGAGGTGGGTAGGCTGAGCTGACTCCCTTTTTTCTTTTAGGAAAAACGTAATCAGATGATCCAGAAAGGATTTCTGCACAAAGAACATACAGTGCCTATAAAACATATTCACACCCTTGGATATTTTATGCTTTTATTGATGTCAAAAATCGACAATGGTAAATGTAAAATTGCTTTCTTTGCAAAAAAAAACAACAACAAAACTTCAATGTGAAAGTTAAATCAAATTATTAATCAATGTAGGTGACTGCATAAATATTCACCCCCTTTAAAGTGACTCCTTATTCAACTCAGAGAAAGGATTATTGAAAAGTAAAAAATAAATCTCATATTAAATCTTGATTGGAGCTGACCAGAAATGTTGACTCACACTTTAGTTGAGTTATAATCAGAGTTTTCTTCAACAGTAGCTTTCTATTTCCCACTCTCCCATAAAGCTCAGCCTGGTGAAGAACCCGAGCAACAGTTGTACAAGAAACATAAAGCATATGTTTATGTACTTAAAGCATTAAACATTCAGGCACTGTTTCCTGGATTGTACAGTAAATATATCAACGTTTTTCCCATAAACTGGCAACATTTCCAAATCAAAAGGTTTTAATCACAGATACATAATTGCTGACTGCTGAAAATAATCAAATATAGCTATAAAATATCTGTGAAGAAAGAAAAGCAGAGCTAACAGAATGCTGGCTCTGCAGCAGGGAGGCAGCAGATTCACACGACGAGCTCTGCCTGGATGCCTAAACTTTTATACAGTCCATATGTGGATGCAAAGTACTGTGAAAAGTATTTGCACCCTTACTTCTGCTTTTGCGTCACACTTTAATATGTCAGATTATCAAACAACTGCAAATACAAAATGCAGTTTTTAAATGATTTCATTTAATCAGGGGAAAAAACGCTGTCCAAACTAACCTGAGCCCATGTGAGAAAGCAAGTGCCCAATAAAACTAATAACTGGTTGTGCCTCCCTTGGCAGCAAGAACTGCAATCAAGCATTTGTGATTACTGTAATGAGTTTTTCACATGTTGCTGTGCTTCAGATCATCATCCTGCTGCAGAACCCAAGTCACACACTGATGGTCAGAGGTTTTCCTTCAGGATTCTCTGGCAGAAGGCAAACCGTCAGGTCCTGAAGCAGCAAGGCAGCCACAGACCATTACAGTCCAACCACCATGTTGGATTGTGGGTATGATCTTTTTCTGAAATGCCATGTTAGTTTTATAGTGGATTTAATGGGACACACACTTGTCAACCCACAAAATATTGTCCCAAAAGTCTTAAATCATAAGATATTTTTTGACAGATGTGAGCTTGGTCTTTGTGTTTTGTTTGATCGGGGAATTTCCCCATGGAGGCCATTTTTGCTCTTTGTCTCGTTTTTACTGTTAAATCATCAACTCTGACCTTAACTACAGGGATTTAGATGTTGTTCTGGCCTCTTTTGGGACCTCCTGGATGAGTAGCTGATGAACTCTTGGAGAAGTTTTGCTCAGATGCTGCTCCAGGGAAGGTTCACCACTGCTCTATGTGTTCCCCTTTGTGGACAATGGCTCATTTTCAATGATGTCTTTGTTCAACAGGTCTGGTAGTGATCAGGCCTGGCTGTGACTGGTGAAACTGAATTGTACTTCAAAACAAATTACAGTGAAATCATGATTTAACAAGGGTACAAATGACTTTTTCCCTTACTAAATGAAATCATCATTAAAAATTACAGTTTATTTATTCAGGTTATCTTTCTTTGATATTCAAATTTGTTTGATGATCTGAAATGTATAAGTGTGACAAATAAGCAAAAACAAGACATCTGTAAGGAGCAAATATACGTACTTTTAATAGCACTTGAATTTATTGCCCAATTATACTGATTTTGGTTAGGAGCTTAAACTTCCTGTATAAAATCAGTCAACTGATCCGTGACTGTGTTCTGTAATCCTTGGCCATAATACAATGATGCTCCCTCAGGGAGGCCTCTCTTGACAAGCAGAGCCTTCACAATTTCCAAACTCCATCAAGTTCTGGTAATGCTGTACAATGTGTCTGCAAGGCATCCTCTGTGTCTGCTGACCTTCACCCACTGTTTTGACTGATGGTTGGATGCTCCACCAGCTACCTGATAAACTATTGCTCCACTTGTAATGTCACCACTTATGTCCTCAAGTCTGGACTTGGCAGCTCCTTGCAAATCAAACCATTTACATACCCATCACTGGTCTGCATATGGATCTTGTTACATTCAAATTGGACCATTCCTTCCGGGTGTGTTTATAAATGAGATTGTGTGACACAGAAAAAGTGGTACTTTTTGTGAATTGGGTGAGAAGGTATGTAGTAACCAAGACAATACATGGCTTATCAGCCAAAGAAAAGGCTTTTATTAAAAACTTTTAAAAAGTGATCACCTAAATAAAAACTAAGTCTAAAAACATAAGATAATTGCTCTAAAAACCTCTTAAAAGGTTTTGGTAAAATCCCAAATAAATAAAAAATCAGATTTGCAGTTTTCATAGTCCTCGGTTGAGCTTGCTGACAGGTCCACAGTCCTTTGAGGTTCTTCTCCTGAAAAAAAGAGCCCAGCAGTAATTGTTGAGGGTTCCTGTACTGGGCTCTTAGTACTCACATGGCAGGGGGCACCTCCTGATCCTCTGCTCTTTCAGTCTGCTGCTGCCATTGTTCCTCCACCATCATGGTTTCTGCTCATCTGCTGCCTCCTGGCCCATCCCCGGAGGGAGAGGAGACTTCCAACAGTGCAACAGTGGGTGTCACTTCCTCTTAAGTATTGTGTCCAAAAATCCCAACTTAACATCCAATTCATTGTCTGCATCCATCAGCTGTTACAAGGGTTTTCTCATACAGCTTAATTGTTGGGGGAAACACAAATATAAGCAGTTAAAATGACAGTAAAACAAGCAACACAATACAAATAAAACATAAAAAGAATTAAACATGCAAAAAGTAAAAACATGATTTCACCCTTTAACAATTGTACCTGGGCCTCACTAACAGGTGGCTGCCTCATTTCAGAGAGCAGCTGTGCTTTTTAATTACATGACAGATATTCACAGTTATGTGTTGCATAAACAACTGTGGCAGGAAACACGCTGTGGTGATGGACAGAGGAATTATTTTTGGTTGAAAATGTTGAAATAACATCTGCCTATAGAGTATTTACATAAGACTTTATGGTAAAATCCTCTGAGAGGCCAATAAGAACACACTCCCTGCAGTATGTGCTGTTTTTGATTTGTATCCCGGACACTAAGGCTATTTTAATTGTTATGTTTAATTATTTGTATATCTAATGTTGAAGGTTAATGTTCTGTAGACTTGTTCAAGTTTGATTAAAAAAAAACAACAACATTATTTCTTTTGGATTTGGAGATAAAATCTTTGTGAACCTTTCAGTATTTCTGACTAAATACCACTCATGAGTCCTAAATGTAGGTAAAGATAAACAAATCAAACAAAATACAGAGATATTATTTGTTGTCATTATTTATTTAGCAGTTGTAAATAACCCTTTGTGTTCTGTATAAATGGGGACATTAAACAGCAGATCCTTGGTCTTTAGTCTAACTGTGTGGTGTCATCACGTTAACAAAGGCTTGGACTCGCCCTGCAGCACTTTCACAAATAATTTAACATTTTCTTCGTAAAAGCCAATTAATCCATCAAAACTGACTAATGTTGGGTTTGTTTGTTTAAATTAACACCTGTAATAACTGCAGTGGTCTCAAGAAAACCTCTGAGGCTAAAACAGTAAATATTTAATACAAGAACTTGCAACGTTCTACTGGTAACATTAAATCATATCTCTGCTAATGAGACAGCCTTTTAATCTCTGCTACTGTTTTAAATTTTAGCTCTGCTGGCACTTTTGGGATAATTAGATCTTTTGAAATGAACTTATTTTCTTAATCAGCTCGTGTTGATTAACTCTGGGCTGCTGGTGTTTGTCTTGACTGCACAAAATATTTCTCATACAAAGTTTTTCTAATACTAACTGAGTCTTTTTTTTAATCAAAATGCTTTTTGATAACTGACAACAAATTATTTAGCTGTGGATTCTTTTCCAAGAGCCAGTTTGTGTCACTAAGAATCAACATGCCCAGGGGCCTGCTCTCCCAGCTAACACAGCACTAAGCAGAGAGGCCCTGTTTCCCTGTTTAGTGTGGTCCTCTTTCATCATCAAGGATTTAAAATCCATGTGGATGGATGGATGGATGGATGGATGGATGGATGGATGGATGGATGGATGGATGGATGGATGGATGGAAGGACGGATGGACGGGTGGATGGATGGAAGGATGGAT
>NC_051434.1:22945448-22952901 GCF_001649575.2 Kryptolebias marmoratus
CCTACCGACCTCCCCCCACCCACCCGGATCATCGACGACCATCCTGCCTTTACGGTCCGCAGGATACTGGACGTCCGACGGCGAGGGACGGGGTTCCAATACCTCGTGGACTGGGAGGGGTATGGTCCGGAAGAACGCTCCTGGGTTCCGAGGTCGTTTATCTTGGACCCGGATCTCATTACTACTTTTTATAGAGAACATCCTGAGAGACGTCCTGGGTCGCCTGGAGGCGACTATTAAGGGGGGGGGGTACTGTGGTGAGGGTGGTTTTTC
The DNA here is from genome assembly GCF_001649575.2 of Kryptolebias marmoratus. Lineage (NCBI taxonomy): Eukaryota > Metazoa > Chordata > Actinopteri > Cyprinodontiformes > Rivulidae > Kryptolebias > Kryptolebias marmoratus. The sequence goes on from NC_051434.1 coordinate 22,945,722, forward strand.
TGGGGTTTGTGTTTGTGTTGTGAGTACTTCCTGGTAGGCGTGGCTAGACGACTGATTGACATCTCGTCAACTCTCCCTCCTCACCTGCAAGTGATCTGACTAATGCAAGGACAGGTGTATTTAAGGTGGTGGCAGAGACCAGACCAGCGCTGGAGCATTACCTGCTTGTGGTAAAGTCGCTGAGCCTCTGTACTAATAAGATTTGTTATTCCGAGTTTGACTANTGCACTGTAAATAAATCACTTCCCGGTACACTCCTAGTTTCCTGTGTCTGTTTGCTGCCGGACTGCTCCAAAAATCTTCCCTGGTTTATGACAACGATGCTTTTTTTTTTATTATCATAAAATCATCTCAAATGAAGGTTGAAATACAATGGGATGAAATAAATTGCTTTTTGCTCTTGTGAGAAATCTATTCCATTTGTCCCACAGTGTTCCCTGTCTGATAGCTCAGCTAAAAGGTTGTCCTGGCAGATTTGTTTTCAAACAGCTTTAATGAAGAGTTTAAACGAACACGCTGTCCCACTGTGCTGTATTTCCTCTTTTTGACCTCCACTGCTGGGATTTTTCTCCGAGCAGCTCCCATTTCTTTTTTAATACTCTTTGTTGTTCACAGTGCAAAGGCTCTTATAAATCCCAGAACAGAACAGACTCAAGTTTCCTGCAGACTCACAATTCAGAACACCCCGAATAAAAATGCTGTGGTCCACAAAGTTCGAGTGAAATCTAAGACTCCAGCACTGATTGGAAGTTTTAGGTTATGAAAAATCATTTATAAGATTACACTTTTTACGGTTTTATTAGTTTTTTTTTATTGGTCATTTTGAGATAACTTTGTAGATTGTACATTTATATAAAACGTGAAAAAATAGGTGTGGCTTTTAAAATAAATAAAACAGAAATGCTGCTGTGTCCACAGCTTGTTCTCGGTACATGCTGGCCTCCATCAGGCTGTCCCTCGTCTCTGATCCTGTTTGTGGGGCTTAGACACAGGACAGAAGGGTCTCTGCTTTGGGAAACTCAGTCTTTGTCTTTGCTTTTTGCAGATGATGTGGTCCTGTGGGCGTCTTCAGGCCTCGACCTTCAGTGTGCTTTGGGGTGGTTGATGAATGTGAAGCAGCTGGGATGGGAGTCTGGGGCCATGGAAAAAAGTGGCATACTGCCTCTGGGTTGGGGTTGAGTCAACATTCAAAAAAAGGAAGTAAACCATTTGGGACCTTTTCCCTGAGCGAAAGATGGACTGACAGATTGGGGTGAAGAACGAGCTGACTCAAAAGACACAGCTCCATCTGCATTCCAACACCGATGGTCATGAGGTGTGGATCATGACTAAAAGAACAAGATCCCAGCTACTGGCGGCTGAAACAGTCATCCTCCATCGGCTGGCCGGGTTCAAGGAGATCCTTCATCCTGGGGGAGCTCTGAGTAGAGTCAGCTGAGGTGATTAGGATGCCTCCTGGGTGCCTCCCTCTGCAGGTACTACTGGGGGAAGACCCTGGGCCAGACCCAGAACTTGCTGGAGGGTTTATACACGGCTAGTACCAGGTCAGATTCTGTTTTACCTTCATAATGTTCCCATCCTCAGTGATTTTGGTCCATATTGATACGATAGCATCACACAGTTGTTGCAGACCTGTCAGCTCTGCATCCCAAACATAAGTTCAGTAAATCCAGACCCCTCAGACCAGACCGAGTTGTTCCAGTCTTTTATTGTCCACTTTTGGTGAGTCTGTGTGAAGTGTGGCCTCAGTTCTCTGTTCTCAGCTGATAAGTGGTACCCGGTGTGATCCTCTGCTGCTTCGTGTTGTGTGTTCTGTGGATGCTGGGTGCAACACATGATTATTTGATTTACTGTCTGCTTATTCTCCTCTGAGCACTGACATCAGCAGGACAGGACATTCAGAACAGAATCAGTTTGAAATAAAACACGGTTAGACAGGATCATTTCTGAGAAGGGTTTTCTTTTAGCATTACACCAGCAGTCATTTAATATTTGACACGTGCAGTTTGTCTTTTTTTAAAGAATTTTCACAAGATACACGTTTTAGGCCAACTTGTTTAAAGTGATTGCACTGATGCATTTGACCCGATATGCTTCTCTCATGATGTTTGGAAATGACCCTTGTTATCTGAACAATGTAGTCCAGGTTGTGCCTCGTCAGTAGCAGCAGTAGCAGCAGCAGCAGCAGCAGCAGCTGTAGCAGTAGCAGCAGCAGCAGCAGCTGTAGCAGTAGCAGCAGCAGCTACAGCAGTAGCAGCAGTAGCAGCAGCAGCAGCTACAACAGTAGCAGCAGCAGCTACAGCAGTAGCATCAGTAGCAGCTACAGCAGCAGTAGCAGCAGCAGCAGCTACAGCAGTAGCAGCAGCAGCTACAGCAGTAGCAGCAGTAGCAGCAGCAGCAGCTACAGCAGTAGCATCAGTAGCAGCTACAGCAGCAGTAGTAGCAGCAGCAGCAGTAGCAGCAGCAGCAGTAGCAGCAGCAGTAGCAGCAGCAGCAGTAGCAGCAGCAGTAGCAGCAGCAGCAGCAGTAGCAGCAGCAGCAGTAGCAGCAGCAGCAGCAGCAGCAGCAGCTATAGTAGTAGCAGCAGCAGCAGCAGCAGCAGCTACAGCAGTAGCATCAGTAGCAGCAGCAGCAGCAGCTACAGCAGTAGCAGCAGCAGCAGTAGCAGCAGCAGCAGCAGCAGCAGCAGCAGCACAGCATGATCAGACTGAAGCATTCTTTGGTCAGAATTATTCCAGCTCCAAACCTGAGACGAAACTCTTGCAGAAAGTTTCTTCCATTTTTAAAATACCTAAATCTACCATGAAATAAAATGTGTTTATTTCAAAACAACAAATGTGATCCGTGCTGACAAAAGGAGTCAGAATGAAGTCATGCTGCAGTGTAAAATAAGTGAGATTTCCATAAGGACACCATTTATTGATCCATATAAGTAAAAAAGCTAATAATCTTCTTAATCTAACTTTATTTTGAAGTTTTCTAACAGGTAAGTCTTCAGAAATAATTCTTTAAATTATGTACCATTATTTTCTGCCGGCTGCCGTAACGCTGAGGAATCCCTTCATATAATCGCCAATTCTCCACAAACTACGAATCATTTTGAAGGGATGTGAAAATAGCAACAAGTCAATATTGAAAACTTACTGATTGCGAGTTATTTTGCAGCATGCGTCACATATGTGATACTTGTGTTGGTTCCCCAAAATTCTACAGATGGATGATTTAAGAGCCATAAAAACACTGACAAAAAGAAAATAAATGGAAGTGCATCTATTGAAAGGTGTTATAGTAAGTTTATTTATTTGTAAAGGTACAAACCTGATACGTATTAGCTAAGTACCAGATGAGTACCAGGGGGACTTGGTAAGTACCAGGTATATACCAGGTACGTACGTAGTAAGTACTACCAGGTAAGTACTGGGTTGTTTGATAATTGTGCAGCTAAAAGCAAAACCTATGGAGCTAATAATACTTTTAGTTGAATTAGTTGCACAGTACAGTTTGTGTATTGGTCAGATGGGAAGTAATAACTAACCCAAACCAAACCTTTAAAGGACAGGAGGTGCTTCTCCATCAGCAGGTGATAAGGTACAAGAGCACGCACAGGCTGACTTCACTTTCCATAAGATTTATTCACATTAAGGAAGAAACTTTTAAAACATCAGCAGAATAACTTGATGATGATGATGATGTGTAGGCAAGCACTTTAAAATATCATTTTCTGTTCATTCATTTTGATGGATTTTCTCAACATAATGAAAAGTCTGGGAACGCCTTGGAATCCTCCCAGAGTAGCTGGAAGAGGTGGCTGTGGAGAGAGACTGCTGCTGCAGCAGCAGCAGCTGCATCAGCAGCAGCAGCAGCAGCTGTAGCAGTAGCAGCAGCAGCAGAAGTAGCAGCAGCAGCAGCACAGCATGATCAGACTGAAGCATTCTCAACTGAAAGTCAGCAGCTGTTCTGCACACTTGCACCGCAGACAGCCGCAGTCAGTAGCTGTTCTGCACATGCGCACAGCAGGCGGCCGCAGTCAGTAGCTGTTCTGCACATGCTCACCGCAGACAGCCGCAGTCAGTAGCCGTTCTGCACATGCTCACCGCAGACGGCCGCAGTCAGTAGCCGTTCTGCACATGCTCACTGCAGGCGGCCGCAGTCAGTAGCCGTTCTGCACATGCTCACTGCAGGCGGCCGCAGTCAGCAGCTGTTCTGCACATGCGCACCGCAGGCGGCCGCAGTCAGTAGCCGTTCTGCACATGCTCAGTGCAGACGGCCGCAGTCAGCAGCCGTTCTGCACATGCTCACCGCAGACGGCCGCAGTCAGTAGCCGTTCTGCACATGCTCACTGCAGACGGCCGCAGTCAGTAGCCGTTCTGCACATGCGCACTGCAGACGGCCGCAGTCAGTAGCTGTTCTGCACATGCATGAGCTGATCAACAACAGTAACAACAGAGGGCAGCAGAGTTCTGCTTGTCTTACTCACCCTTTTCAACATGTAGCAGCAACCCCTGTACTCACCATGCTGCAGACTGAATACATCAGTGTTGCCAAACATACAATAATTACCCTTTTTACAACATAGTTACAGGCTCAAGTCTCCCCCTTTTCTGTGCACATATTCAACAATAACAAGACAACCTACCCCCTCTGAGAAAGCACACCTCACTCAGCACTTCAAATAGTTTGGGTCAAAATACAATTATTTTAAGGCGACAGGTTTGTCAGTTCTTATCTGGCAACCCTGCATGGCATGGAAACTACAGCAGATTCAGTGAGCACAGCGATGTCCATGTAAACATGTTTTTTTTCTTGTTGATTCCTCACAATAAACACTAACGTTTCCAGATCTTTTGTTTAACTGGGGCCTAAGTATCTAGAAAAAAAAACACCAAATGTCTCCTGTGAATACCATTTAAATGATGGGAGTTTTGTCCTACAAAATGTTTAGTTGTCTGACAGCTAGTTCTTAAGAATAAAAAAAAAATTAAATTTACTTAGTGAGGTAAATAAGTCATGCTCTACACTGCTCACTCTACTGGTAAATGTTAATACTGGTAACACATTCTTTTCCATTACATAATCTTTATTATTCATTTCAAAATTACAGAATATTTGAATCAGCTTACAAAGTCAAACACCTATTATAAAATATTTTTCTTGAGTTCAGTGGCCTTTTCTCCCCGAGTTGTAGGGTTTTCTGTTCAGAAGTGCTTTAGGTTGACAAATTATCTTGAGTTTTAGACTTTCACTTTGACAAACTGGTTGTAAAAGTTCATGTTTATCTGAAGAACGTTTTAAAGGCTTTAATGGAGGCAATTATCCTGGCTTTCACTTCTTCTCACAGGGATTAGTTTCTGTCAAAAACTTGCCTTTAAAGTGTTTTTAAAACCAAAGAAAACCATGAATTATAATTGTTTTATCATATTGTCATTTTTTTGGATTTTAGCTCTAAGGATAAAAAAAAAGAGCTCCACGGTGCTTCACAGACTTTGTTAGAGGTTTTAAAAAGCAGAATATTTCATCTGTCCACCCAGGGAAACATCAACATCCCTGATTTTAGAGCTTAAAGGCGCCAACAAAGTAAGAGATGACCCTGAAGTACAGAACCAGAACCCCTCTGCTCCATAGTTCACTTGTATAGATATTTAGCTAAAATATGGTGTGATAGCTGAGAGTCACTCCCAGCATACTGACCCATGTTAGAACCACTAGATGGATTTTAATGAGGCTCAGAAAATAATCACTGAGTGAACACTGATTAACATTTAGAGCCAAATTCAAGATGGAGGCCACAGCTAACTGACATTAGCCAACACGAAGACGTCTAAACGCAGTCAGTTTTACAAATACTGAGGTAGAGTTTGGAGTGGTAGTAGCTGAGTGTCATCCCCAACACATACTCTGTAAAATACACTTTTCCACTTCTCATTTGTTTAACAAATAATATTAGTCTTACTAAAAAGTACCTGGAGGGTAAATCACATTTCAATCCTATGCCAAAAACATTTCATGGATCAACTCTTTGTTCCTGAAAACAGAGTAACAGAGCTGCATCATTCTGTCAGCATGTGCACACCTCTGGTTGTTGTCATGTTTGGCATCACAACAACAGAAAATTATAAAAACTCTTAGGGGGACAGTTGCACTCAACCCCATCACATTACGTCTACAAGTAGAAACTAGAACTGCAAGCAGTTATCAACGGGTTCCAAGCCCCCACGCCCCGCCCCTATTCGCGCGCTCGGATCCAGACGCACAGCCGGCGTGGCTCCGCCGCCTCTCTCGGCGAGCGGGCCGAGTGGAAACTCGCCAGGACTTTGCGTACTCAAAGGTGCTTCGTAAGACGTAACGGTGGTACAATTTGTGTAGAAAGCTCAGGGAGGAAAAGCTAACTGCCATTTGATACCACACAGAACCAAAGAAATAAATTAATAAAAAATTCAATATTCATTCGAAAAATACCAAAATATTCTCAGATGATCAGGTCTACGTCTGTAATAATATGCATTTATCTCCATGTCCCTAGTTCTAATGCTGATTCAGTAAAAAAAATGTTAACTGTAATTTTCTACCACAATGAGCCAAAACAATATTCATGAAAAATCCATTACTCTTCCAAAAATTACCAAAATGTTCTCTAATGACCATGCCAACATGTGGAATAATATTCTTTTATTTCTATGTTACTGGATTGAACACATTCTTTATGAAAAATTGAAAACGTCATTTTCATGATGTCCAGCCAATATGCAAAAATTCATAAAAAATTTAAACTTTATTATAAAATGTCCCAAATATTCCCACTTCACTGTGTGCATATGTGGAATAATGTTTGCGCTTTAGGAAATCTTCACACTCAACGGCTTTTGTACAAGAAATTGTTAACCTTGGTCGTAGCAGTGCTGGTCATACTGAAATATATTCAGAAATTTGTTAAAAATCAATAATGCCTCAAAAAAATCTGGAAATATTCAGAGATGACAATTATCATGTCCTTTGTTTGCCCAAATTTTCCAATCCACTATAGTCTAAAGGTTTTTTCAAAATAAAATGAAAACCGGCCATGTTGGTTAGCATTTATATGTTTTTCTTTATTAACCACAAGGGGGCGCTCAAATTTAAGCGATATTTCTCTGGGTTTGTAGTTAGGCTAGTTGTGAACAGAGTACCAAATTTCAAGTCGTTC
>NC_051434.1:22954226-22963598 GCF_001649575.2 Kryptolebias marmoratus
AATGTAAAAAAGATGCAGAATCATCCATAGTTTCAGGTGCCATCAAGATTTTGAGTGTAGGACTTACGGTTTAGGAGTTATTTGCAAAAACGCATTGTCCTTTGTTATAGCGCCCCCTAGGCATGGGACGATATGATTTTTTTTGTCTGAGTAGCGGTAGGGGTTTTGTATCAGGCTGTCTGATTAGCTTTTCCCCAGCATTTTCTCGTTTTTCTGGAAGCACATTCAGTCACTACACAACAGTTCACTCAGAGACAGACAGACTGAAACAACCACGCTGGATTCATTTGTTTTAATTTCTATATGGATCACTCGGTTATTTAGTGTGTTTGCAAAAACAGTTTAAAGGTCTCTGTATCAAAAAAAGTCATCTGTACCATGAATATTGGGAGAAAAACATCTGAGAAACACTTTACAGTTAAACATGTCAGCATTCTGTGTCAGTAGTTTATAATAGAAAGTTAAATCTACATTTTTGTTCTATACAACTGCATCCAGCTGCACATAGAAAGTACCATAAAACAGGCAGGAACAGAAAAATATATACATTTTCCTGCTTTTAATAATTCACTTAGAGCTTGTCGCATTTCTATACACCTGATTAGGAAACTTAAGGTGCCTTATTAAAAAATAGTTTGTTTTTTTTTCTTGTCAAAAGAATCAGATTAATCAACTAAATCCAGTAAAAAGAAGATTGTGTGTGTGGATGAGCTCTCCAGATCCGAGTCAAGTCTTTCACATTTAATCAGTTTCCTGGTACTGTCTGTGCTCTGAAAGAAGGAGCCATGTGTCCAGGAGGGCAGGTGAAGAGTTTGGCATTGGGACGCCTGAAGCAGCACTTCTGTTCGTCCCGTGGAGGAGGGGGCTGCTGCCGCCGCTCCCTCCCAGAGGAAGTGCTTTACTCCTCGTCAGCAGCTAGGGTCGGTGAAATCTACAGGAGAGGAAAGAGAGGATTGTAACTGCTGGAAATCTGAGACTTAGATTGCTTTTGAGAACGTGTTGTGAGTTACGGGACTCCAGTGTTTCTGAAGAGCGTTGGCTGCTCTCAGAGTAACCTTCAGACTTTACGCTGTTGTCTCTATGATGAAGTTTAAAGCCCCGATGAACTCTCCTCTCACTGTACAACTGCACAACTCTTGTTGATTCACACTCATTTTATTTGGTTTATATATTTTGATTTAGTCATTTTTTGCATGTAACTTTGCAACTCTGCATTGGTGTGCCATCTTGACCACATCCACCTTGAGACAGGGATGTTAATTTATAGGAACCTTCTGGTTAAAGGCTAAAAAAAAAGAAATTAACTAACGATGAGTTGGTAAAACTGTGTTCTCGTTTATAGTAAAATGGAAAAAGTTCCAGATGTTTTAGGGCTGGAGTTGTCCACATATGGTTGGACAGACTTAAACCAAGCAAGGAGCTTTTATTAAAAGTCTCACGGTTTTATTTGAAAACATGTCAAACTGTAGGGGGTCATAACTGAGAAATAAAAGAACGGTTTCTTACAAAATTAATACAAAATGTAGTTTGTTCTTAATATTAATGATGCACAATATTTGATTCATAGATAAGATTAAGGTGTGATTTCTGTTAGATAAGGAAAACCCATGAGGTGTGCAGTCCTCATGTGCACCAATGGGAGCTCAACTGGAAAGGTCAGAGGTTAGCTGGAGGTTTGTTTTAGGCTGCTGCGAACACTTGTAACTGAAGTCCTCTATTATTTAAATTTGTCAACACCAGCATTTCTATGAACCTAAATCTTTGAATTTCTTACATATTTCAGCAGTTTTCCTCCACACCACTAGTCTGTGCTGCGAACATCAGTGGAGTTCTTTGAAACCATCAGGAGGATCAAACAGTGCTCAACGAGCCGACGGGTCTAAAGTATTAAAGTACTTCAAGCTATTTTCCAGAGAATAAATGGTTCAGGACATATTTAGAGCATAATGCAGCATCTGTGTTGTTGAGTTGTGTTTGTGTCTTGTTTTCTGTTGTTTTAATCAATAGTATTTTAGAAAAGATCCTGATTTCTGTACCAGGGCAGCGCCCCCTAATGGCTAGAAAGAAATCCTAACACCACACCTGAGTGTTACTGTGCTGCTTTACACTTAACTTCTACCTGTTTTACACACATTTAATTGTACAGATGATAAGTCAGATCGTTTCTTACAGAAAACATTGCAGCGTTTGAGAACAAAATGTGAAGTTAAGGTTGGTTTTATTAGTTTATTAAAATATTTTTACTGAAGCAAAATTCAGAGGCAATACCTGATTTTCATCCTCTTACTTTTGTCAGTTTCAAGTTATTTCAGTGAGCTGTGTGAGTTTAACAAGCAACCAAAGAGCTTGTCTAATGTAAGAAGTGTGGGCTCATTTGTCAGTGGTACAGTTTAAATTGTTGTGTTGAAGGGTATTTGTTTCTTTCCTATTTCTAAAAAGCAAAGCTATGTGACTGAGGATTCCTCTCTGATTACAACATGCTGAATATTCAGGCTTTGTATTTTTAATACAGGAATAATACCAAGCTTCATTTTATTTATTTCATCATGCTGGAGCTGGGACTTTAAACCCCATCTTTGTGCTTTAATTTGAAAATGTTGCTTAAAAGTTCTACTATTTCTTTGTTTAATTGAGATTTTTATCCTTTATAAAATGCAATAGATAAATTGTTTTCTTAATACATGCTCTTGTTTTTTCCATCTCTGGAAGTCAGTGAAACTTTTGAAGAAGCCTGGATAAAGTATTACTGGCTCAAAGTGCCGTGGAGTCGAGGCGAGTTAGGGACGAGTCTGACCGTGTATACATCTTGCTTTCTTCGTGAACTTCCATCTCTGAACTCTTGAATTCATTGAGCTCTTTGCGAATGGCAGCCTGACAGGAAGAGACAGAAAGTCAGAATCAAACATTGTGTGATCAAACATTTAAGACTTCATTCACTTTGGTTTAGAAGAATGTGCTTTTAGTCATGTCACATCACTGACTGCTAATCCAACATACGCCACTTTATTAGCTCCACCTTGATGCTTCAGGGTTTGACCACCTTTTGCTTTCAGTACATGAAGAATCAGATCAGCCGTTTCTGAAATACTCGGACCACTCCTTCCGACACAACCACGCCACGTTCAGAGTCACTTAAACCCCCTTCAGGGTTTCCTCCAGAAAAGAGGCTAAGCCTGTTGGTAGGTGGCCACCTGCTAATGTCAGCTCCACTAACCATGGTGGTCTATAAACCCTCCTTTTTATCAGCTGCAGCTGTAGTTTTAAACAGTTTGATGATCTCTGTGATCTCACAGAGGGATCATAGAAATGCTGATACAGGTGAACCAGCTCGTCCATTTTGAAAAGAGCGCGGCGCACGCCAAGTTACCAAACTGTGCACGACACCGCACGGGACCTTCGCACAGGGGCGGGAACAGTGTGATTGTGTCACTGTTGGTGTGCGCAGTGATCAACGCGACAAGTTGATGCGGGTGGAAAAAATAAAAGTGTATAAAAAATGACGTATTTTACAATAAACAAGCGGCCCACTGGGGGAAACCCTGGCCTTTCTTCACCACGTCTCGATGTCTGAATGCATGGAGTTGCTGCCATGTGACTGGCTGGTTAGCTATTTGTGTTAACAAGCAGGTGAAGAGGTGGAGCCAATAACATGGTGGGCGTGTGTATTTCCTGCATGCACAGTCACCCAGCAGAAGATGCTCCTGCTCTCAGAGTGTGACTGTGTTACCTTGTCAGCAGGCGTGAGTTTGGTCCATGGCTTGTCTGCTCTCCGGTCGTAGTCTTCAGCGTGCGTGCACTCCACGTACTCGTGAAAACGTAGGATCTTCCTCGCCCGCAGCTCGGCCACTGTTGGTCTTTGAGACAACTGCAGGAACAGAGATGAGACATTAGCACTGGAATATCCGAAGAACTGTTAAAAGGACATTACAGTTAGTTTGCAGCATCCTGACCTTTCTGGTGAGCCTACGTTTGATCTCTGATCTCTCCAGCCGTCGATCCACTTCGTTCTTGGCTGCAAAGAGAAAAGAGATGGGGACAGAGCAGCCAGTCAGATGGATTCACCTGAGCTGCTGAATCAGTGCCAGGCTGTGGACAAGGGGCTGTGTTGTTCTCAGACTGCTGAGTCACTGTTAGAGAAGTGAGCTCTGCTATGTTCATGTTTGGTTTCTTCACTCAGTCTGTGGTTAAACTGATCACTAACAGTGTTTCTGTTGCTTTAATGATACATCACACGTGTGCCTGCAGCAACAAACTCAAACGGGACTGATGTGTGTTAGATGTACTCATTTAGATGTGAGAACAGCAGTTTGAAAACACTGGTTTCTCCAACACCCATCATCACTTTGACTTTGGTTTCACTTTACAGCCTGATACTTTGACTTTCTGTCCTGTGTGGACATACTCCTGTTTCTCTGACATGTTGGGAAATTTAAAAAACAAAGCCCGACATCAGCTTCACAGATGGAAGTAGAAACAACTTTAATTGGCTGCTTCAACTGACTTTCCTGATCACAGATTCCCGATTTAGAGCAGTGACTGCATCAGTGAGGGTTTAGTCCCTCATAAATCTTGTGGAAACTTTAATTAAAGCCTCAGCATTGTGAAACACATGATAAAATATCAACCTCAGAACAAGGGTCTGAACTTGTCTAAAACAAACAAGGAGAGCCCCTGCAGTGAACAGTCATGGTAACTCCAGCAGTTAAACTGTTTTTACAGGTTAAAGTAAAACTAATTTAGATGTGTTCGGTATTTTCTGCACTATAGGGCACGCTGTCAATGAGTGGTCCATTTTCAAACTTCTGTCATATATAAGGTGCACCAGGCTATGAGGCGCATTAAGCAAAACAAAACAGCCCCGTCTTTTAGGAGAATACTGCACCGACGTAAAGGCCCCCACGTACTCAGGCGTACTTCACTCCGTGGAGGTCCGCCCGGACTCGAGGCGGACTTGAAGCGGACGTCTGGCTGACACGTCTGCGCAAAGATCAGTTTTTATGACCACATACGTGTACTCTGTGTCGCACAACAAACTGCCCGGTGAGAAACGGTGTTCACATGGAACTGTTTTGTGTGTGACACCAACCACTCTCAGGTGAGAATCGGCGCCAGCGTGCAGCGTGACTGCTGCTCTCTGCAGCACTGACAGGTGTGAGATGGCTGCTCAGGTGGTGAACAAACAGGGCTAAGGCACCTTCTTTCTTTGTTTTTAAAGCTAAGAGGCAAGCGATCTCTTCCTCCTCGTCCGGTGAGGCCATGACTGAAAGTTGTCTGCTCTCCGGTCGTAGTCTTCAGCGTGCGTGCACTCCACGTACTCGTGAAACACTAACCCTAACACACAGTACACCTGAGTATGAAGTCTCCACCGTCTGCAGACAGCCTGCCTGAGGTCTGCGTGGCTCACAGAGTACACACAGTACACCTGAGTATGTGGGGGACTAATGCTGCAAGCGGTGCAGCTTTGTAGTTTACTAAAGTCGTACTAAAACATTAGGACTTCTTACATATATAAGGTGCTCCGGATTATAAGGTGCACTGATGTTTTTGAGAAAACTGAAGGATTTAAAAGTGCACCTTATAGTCCAGTAAATATGGTATTAAGGCCTCTTTCACTTTATTCCTTTTTATGTTGCAGCTTGACACAACTATTGAAATCCATTTTCTTTTCCTCAATCTACACTCAGTACTCTATAATGACAAAGTGAAAACAACATTTTATGCAAGTTTATAAATGCTCAACAGGTTTGAAGCAAAAACAATGAATATCCTGGAGCCAGAATCCAGAAGCTGAAGCTGGAACAGGTCAGCTGATTTCACTCCATGTACATGTAAATGATCACCTCAGATAATGTTTTTCAGGTCTTGACCTTTGTTGATTCACATAGTTCTTATCTTGCTGCTGTATGTTCAAATGTTTGTTTTTCTAACACTTTTTAGCTACATTTAGCCATTTGATGCCAATAAGAAAGGTTGTGTATCAACAATGATGGTGTATGGAAGAGGAGGCAGGACTTGCCTCACCGCTGGTTCCAAAACTAGAACATGGCAACTTTTGTATAACAGCAGCAAGAGAAGGGGAGCATATTTGGTCTGGGTTTAAATCAGGACTCTGGCTGGTCCACTCCAGGACATTCATCCTTTGGGTCACTGTCATGTTGGAAGATGAACCTTCGGCCCAGTCTGAGGTGCTGAGCCCTGTGGAGCAGCTTTCCATTCAGGATGTCCCTGTACTTTGCTCCACCCAGCTCTCCACCCTGACCAGTCACCCAGTACCTGCTGCTGTCACCACCATGCTTCACTGTGGTGATGGTGTTGGTGACCGGTTTTCTCCAGATGTAACATTTGGTATTGAAGCCACATAGTTGAATCTTGGTTTCTTCAGACCAAAGAATCTTGTTCTCAAAGAGTTTTCATGTAGCTTTCAGTGTTTTACTCTGAGGTGAGGCTGCCATAAAGCCCAGATCAGTTCTTAGTCCCATCTCCACACATGATTTCTGGTCTCCTCTTTGACTAAGGTCCTCCTCCCTCACTTGATTAACGCAGCAGGGAGATCAGTACTTGGAGGAGTCCTGGTTGAGCTGAGAATAATGGAGGCAACTAAATTCTGGGGGACCTTCAGTGTAGCAGCAATGTTGTGCAGCCTTCTCCAGATCTGTACCTTGTAACAATCCTATCCATGAGCTCTTTGACCTCATGGTTTGTTTTTGCTCTGATTGTCAGCTGGGAGACCTTTTATAGAAAGCTGTGTGTCAGGTCCAATAAATTTATTTTACCACAGGTTACCAATCAAAGTGTAGAAACATCAAGAGAAATAGGAGGCACCTGAGATCAATTTCGAGTGCTGTTGCAAAAGGTTTGAATACTTAAGTAAATTAGATTTTTATATTTTTTTTATTTGATTTAATCTGCAAAATTGAATAAAATTCTCATTTCACTTTGTTGTTGTGTTATGGGGTACTGAGTGTAGATTAATGAAAAAAAGAATTTAAAAGATTGTAGCATCAGACTGCAAAATAAAAAAATGAAGACGGTCTGAATATTTTGTTATGCCTTCAAGTACCATTATTATAGTTTATGGCACAACAGTAATAATTTTACAGTAAAAAGCTGAGACTTTAGTGTTCTGTATCTCACTGACATTTAACATCCAGTAATTGGGTTTTGCTGGTGTTTCTTTTCTAAGTGGACCTCACACAGTGACAACAAAAGATCCTAATCTGCCCTAATCTGAAGTCTGTAGTGTTATTACATTAACCACCAACAAACAGAAGGAAGGGATCTGAGACCATCTCCACCAAAAACAGAAAATGATAACGTGTACTCCTTGACTTTTTTATTCAAGTGAGATGCAAATAAACAGAACCAGAATGAAGAAGTGAGTCTCACCTGGAAGAATGTTTCTCTGCTCCAGCTCCTCTTGACTTGGCCTCTGACTCAGCCGCCTGAGGACAAATGACATTTGTTCACCTGTCGGTCCAAACAGAAGTCGTTTTCTCTTTAAACTGATCAGAGAGGGATAAGGAGCCTCTCAAACAGGAAGTGAAGTGGTGCAGGTGGTTCACCTGGTGAGCGCTGAGCCGATCTTGTTTCTCACTGCCAGCCACTGCTCCCTGCTGCTCCAGCTCATCCCATCATCGTTCTCCTGGCCATGCCTCTCTCCTCGCTGCTGCTTCTCCTGTTTCTCCAGTCTCAGGGCTAATGTGTCCTTCCTCTTCACACGGTTCGCTAGCCCACCTGTTGCACATGCAGCACACGTTTATACGTACACATTTGTGTGTTGCTGCTGGCATGTGAGTGATTCCGACGCAAGGAAAACTTCTCACATTAAACAGATTTTGTAGCTGCAGTTTTATGTGTGTGGCTTCCTGAAACACTTCTGGATTTTAAACAGGTCTGAACACAACAAAACAAGTGAAACGTACTTGAGGGATCTTCATCATCGTCGTCGTCATCGTCGTTGTCGTCGTCTCTATACGGGATGGGACCGTCGGAGTCCTCCTCGCTGTCCTCGGGGCCGCCTACCTCAGGGATGACGGTCACCCTGGGGTCTCCTATCAGCCCCCTCCTGCTGCGGGGCTCCAGCTCAGGCTTCCGGGGCGGCCGCTGAGCTTTAAGCTTCTGCAGCTCTTCCTCCATGTCGAAGTCATCATCCTCTGGCCTGTGAGAGAACAACAGCTGTGAATGACGAGCAGAACCTCGGTTTGGGTCAAAGTTTGAAAAACTAGAACATCAGGATTCAATTATTTGGTGTAATTCTAAAGCACACAGGGTAGCAGTAGAAAATCCCCTCAGTGTCATGAGCCATGTCTTAAAGAAGCTGATATGTTAACAATTCCTTTAAAACAGATGCATGATCTTTTTTAGAGCAAGTTAATATCTTTCAGCAGTTGTCGACAGCAAAACATAACTGTAAGAAAACCTGGAATGCTGTTTATGGAAAATATAGCAATGCTAACAAAGGTTTCTATAATTAGCCACATGCTAGAATTGGTTTTGTTTAAATTCAACACATCACTTGGATGTGTGGCCTTCAGAAAGATTTGTCTGCGGGGCCAAGACAGTCCTCCCACTCCTCCCACTCCTCCCACTCCTCCCTCAGTCACTCTGGACTTTGTTTCCTAAATGATTTTAGGTGCTCAGGTCATTTATTTATCTTTAGTTGCCCTGGGAAATATTTCTTGTTCCATGTCTGGTGTGGATGGATGATAACTAATCTTATCTGAGATTAGCTTTTTGTCTCTAATCTGTCAAGCTAATGTTAGCTAGCTAATGAGCCAGGTTATTAGCCTCTGACATTGAAACTGACAGACAGATAAGCTAACATTTGTTTCACAGCAGTGTTACTTCAAAGAGAGATGGGTGTTGTTCCATTGATCAACAACCCATGGAACAGGAATATTTTAAACAGCAGCATTTGTCTTTTTTAAATTGGAGGTTATGTACCCACAATCACTCCTACCTCACTCAACCTTTAATTAGATGGCAAAACAGTCAAGATGGCTGCTACTCCAAGTCGTAGGATTGGGAGTATATATCATCAGAAATAAAGGTAGTTGGTCTTGACAAGGATACTTATTACCTACCAAAGAATATGCAGACTAAGGGCAGTAAATTCAGAGTAGAAATGAAGTTTCCTGATGTTTAGAAAACCTGGATGGCTAGTTGGACCTAAAAGTGGAAGATGTTTTGACCACAGGCTCGTACAGTGTGAGTGTTTGTTTTGCAGCTGTGTACAGGTATATACAGGTGCTGGTCATAAAATTAGAATATCATGAAAAAGTAGATTGATTTCAGTAATTCCATTTAAAAAGTGAAACTTGTATATTATATTCATACATTACATACAAACTCATATATTTCAAATGTTTATTT
>NC_051434.1:22964888-22981219 GCF_001649575.2 Kryptolebias marmoratus
ATCATCAAAATTAAACAAAATAAACATTTGAAATATATGAGTTTGTATGTAATGTATGAATATAATATACAAGTTTCACTTTTTAAATGGAATTACTGAAATCAATTTACTTTTTCATGATATTCTAATTTTATGACCAGCACCTGTAATCACACCATGAAGACCATGCTATATATAAGTGTAGTTATTTGGGCACACTTTAAAAGTTTAGTCCCTTTTACTAAAGCAAATACAGTTTCACGAGATGTCATGTGTCTGTCCAGAATCCAGTTTCTTTTCTACTGCCAGGTGTTTGGATTTGTTAGCTAATTTAACTTTGAGAATTCAAGCAGACTTTCCAGTTGTACACAAAGGTAGATGACTGATTTTTTTTGTTTTCTATCATTCTTTGTGCAGGTCATGTTATAACCTACACAGGGAGTAATAGAACACAAATCATCAACACACAAAATAAATCTACCATTTGTTTCAATCTGTTCACAACCAGACGCATCAATATTATCATGACTTGGACCTTTCCTTCACAATGCTAAACAAAAAAAGCAATTTATTTATTTATTGTCAGATGTTTGCTGAACCCCCGCAGTCAGTTAAATGCTGAATTTGTCAAACATACTTCAACATGCATGTCCACGCACAACCCAATGGCCCACAGCACATAAGATATGGCCACATTTTTCCTACAGCTGCACTATAGCTGTTCCCTATAGTCTGTTTTTGGTGTTCAGACAGTCTTTTTGCCACTCTGATGAGCGTACAAAGGAGTTAAAAAGGGGGTAGAGAGGTGTGACTAAACTGAGCATCATGGGTTTGACCACTAACAGAAACGTTCAGCCCCCCCCCTGACGCTGGTATATGCCTTGAAACCGGCCCATGCATAAAAAGGTTATTAAAAGAATTCATCAGGAAAACTGATCAGCTGTCCCATGTTACAGTTTAACGAGTGACCTAAAATAACAGTGACATTTAAAAAAAAGAAGCTACCAAACTGATACAGATGACTTCTTTGAATGTTTAAGAGTTTACCAATGATAAAAAGAATTACTCACAGTCTGAGAGGTTCGATGGTGACAGGAAGCGAGAAGCGCACGTTACCCTCCTCCGGCTCTTCAGTGAAATCTAAAATCTCAAACAGCTGTGAATGAGCCCTCTGGGAACTGTCTGGGTTGGGCTGAACTGGTCTGGGGCTTGCCAGGGCTTTCTGTATACGGATGTGGAGAGGGATATGTGGAGGCTGGTTGGGAGGCTCTGTTGTTGGGCTGGGGGGGTCAGTTTGCACAGTAGGCACAGGACCAGAGAACGGCTGGAGAGGCTTGACCCTGGGAGGAGATGGAGGGATGTGGGATGGAAGCGAGGGGGGAGACTCGCTACACATCTGGGGAACTGCGGCATGTGTCTTGTCCTCACTGTTTTCTGATTTAGAGACTGCAGGGGGCACCAGAACAGGGGCAGTGGCAGAAGACTCTGGGACCTGGCTGGGAGGAGAAGGGTCCACTGAATGACGCTTGGTGACCGGAGTCATCCTCTTCGGTGGGGTGGGGGGAGAGTGCCTAGAGGGTGCTGGGACCACAATCACACCGCTGCCAGGCTGAGAAAACTCTGCTGTGAACAAAAAGAGGAAAAAATGACACTTGTTATTAAGATACATGCTTACAAGCAAAACTCAGTGACAGTGTTCAGATATGGAGGCAAATAGCTAAACAGTGACATTAGTCTTATTAAAAAGAACAAGCAAAAATAAAATCTGAATTTTGGTCAGTTAGAAATGTTCTGTTATTCCCAGGCTGGCAGATGAGTCAACACACAGTTAGACATGGTATTAAAAGTATTAAGTGTTCACATTCAGTTCACTCGGGTATTTTCATGCTACGGCTGCATTCACAACAAATTAGTGGAGCTAAAACCAGTTTGCTGGCTGAAAACACATGCAGAACATGTTTGGTGTTAAAATGGATCAGCACCACCGGTCTGCAGGCTTCAACAGGCTGGACTGAGCTCCAGCTGGTTGCAGAGTACCTGTACAGGTCTGGCAAGCCCTGTGGCGAAGGTCCACGGGCAGAGAAAGGTACAGGCTGAGCGCGCCCTGCCCACTCCAGCTGCTCCAGTAACAAGGCTGCCTGACATGACAGCCCCTGTTCAGGGAGGAAGCTGGCAAAAATGAGTGGAGATGTCAGGGAGGGGGCTGGGTTTACATTCCAAACTGGGAGATAAGTACAAAACCAGGGCTTAGATAATGTTCATCCTGGCTTTACACTGTCCAGAAGCAGAGGACACGCCTTCAGAAGAAGTTCAACTTTAAAGGAAATGTGGTGCCTCTTGATGATACTAACGTTTACACCCTGCTCACTTCTAGGAAACTTTGCTCAAATCCAAACTCCATAATCCTGACTTACTGGTCAGAGTGTACTTGGTGACTCACAAATGACAGAAACCATTCCTCATGACGACGCTTTATGACCGTTTCTAGTAACGCAGGTGAAACTACAAACAAATACACGTGTATGAATTGTCCAATACACAAACACAAAGGTCACAACCAACTAGCTGCACTGACAGAAAACTGCCAGGCTATTTGTAACGGTGTGAAATTGTGACTTCAGCCAACAAACAGCAGAGGAATGTTTCACTGCAGACACTGACACAGCTGGGATGGGCTGTAAACAAGAACAGCTGTGGCAGGCTGGGACAAAGGATAGGAAAACTAAAAAGCCAATCAGAAAGGTTGTATAAAAGCTGAGAGGGCAAGCTGATGCATATCTCTTCTTCAGGAAACAGTCAGCTGAACAAGTGGCAACATTGCTGACAAAAGAAAAGCTACACAGCAACAGGTCTTAGCTTGCTGTCAGCTGAGACTTCATACCAGACAGCTCGGAAAAACAATCACATGGAGGTCGCAACACTGGTGGTTAACAGCTTCATGTTCACAACTTTCCATCCTTCAAAACTCTAATTCGAATAATGTGCAACAGCTACTACTTGCATTTAGCCAAAAAAGTGATCAGCTCTTCAATCACAATAACAAATACCATATCAGACCACTAGGTTGTTCTTCTGCTAGTTGGTTTACAACACAGCCTGACCTCGAGATCTCATAGATTTAATGATTATTTGCTTTTAGCTGTCCCAAGGTCCAGGTTAGATCCCAGAGGAGATCAGGCCTTTGCAGCTGTAGCTCCTGAACATGTCACACAGGCTTCAACTCTCAGTGTTCCTCTAGGGTGGGGGGAGTAAAATCAGGAGATGGAAATACGTCAAAACAACAGAAATAAAAAGACTTGTAGGAAAAAAAGGGCTAAATAAATTAAAGAGATAAACAGTACAATTTAAATAATGATCTTAAAAAATTTGATTTGTTGGAACTGAAAACAAATAATCGTAAAAAAGTAAAGTTCTTCTTTTTGAAATTAATTGGTGCATTTTAAGCATATTATTTGGCCTTTTATTTATTTATTAATTAAATCTTTTACATTTGATTCTGTCAGTTTTAGTCCTCCATAGGGCTCCTTGGTGTTATTGGACCTTCAGGTGAACCAGGAGGAGGGGGAGCAGCAGGAGGAGCTCTCCCCCTCCAGGTGAACTGGGAGGAGCAGCAGGAGGAGCTCTCCTCCTCCAGGTGAACCGAGAGGAGCAGCAGGAGGAGCTCTCCTCCTCCAGGTGAACCGGGAGGAGCAGCAGGAGGAGCTCTCCTCCTCCAGGTGAACCGGGAGGAGGGGGAGCAGCAGAGAAAGGGCTGCCATCAGAACCACTCTCAGGTTTTTGCTCTCTGTCTGCTGGCGGGGGTGTTTGTTCACCTGCGTGGGGGCGTGCACACCTGACTGTGTGTGTCAGCGGCAGAGACGCTGAATATGAACTATGTTTTGGCCCTTTTTTTTTTGCCATTTTGGCGCGTCATAATTTGGAGGAGCAACAACAGAAATAGCTCTGGATGTGATCTGGCGTTATTTCAATTGAAGTGAAATTCTTGGTCTGGTTGGCAGGATGGAGCGCTCCCTGGATAATGGTAGGGCATGACAGATAAAATTATCCCATCATTTGTTTTCATGTGTTTTTTTATCTTCTGAGCTTTGTTGTTACTTCTATTATCATTTTATGTACAGCACTTTGGCCAACAGCAGTTGTTCTTAAATGTGCTTCAATAAACTTCACTTGAATGGAACATGACACACCAGTCCTTAAACTTCTGCACCGACTCCCTGTTTGTAAAAGGATAGACTTTTAAAGTGTGTTATTGGTCTCCAAAGAATGGAAAAGTCTCAGTTACTTGCCCGGCATGAATCATCGAGACTCTTGGTACAGAAATGTTTAAGCTTCCAAACCACAAAATAACAGCAACACAAACTTGTGACCACAAATAACTTTGGTTAAAGTATGCAAACATTACCATTATACCAATTACACAATGGTTATAGTGGCAGAAACCAACATTAGACTATTTTAACACGTTTCATTTCTCATAACAATTACAGCAAACAGGGTAATTACCTCTGTCAAGAATCAGTGTTTTCTGTTGTTTTGTTCACAAAATTACTTAAAAACTAATGAACAGATTTTGTGGAAATTTTCAGCAAATGATGGGGTTGTCACAAGAAACTATTACATTTTGGTGGAACAGACTATTTTTTAATAATGCTATGGCCTCTGCGGTGGTTTGTGCTCCGAGTGATTCTAGTCAGCAAATTCATCTTCAGACCCAAACTTTGATATTCTGATATCTCTAGTTGGATCCCAACCCCAACCCCCTCGGGTCGTCAGAGACAGGTTTCCTCAGTGATCTCAGGACCAGAACGAAGCAAGTAGACTCCAAGACTGCCTGAGACATGCAGGATCAAGTCTAAAAACAGTTTACTGCAGCTTTCCTACAAATGTGAACCTTTATTTTTATTCATTTAACACTTAAATGTTTTCCTTCTAAGTCATTTACTTGTTTACAGCTGTTTGGTTTTATCGTTTCTTTCTATGCAATGCTCAAATTTGAATGCAAGTTTTCAACTTTTCTTTTTATTGAAATTCTTTTTAATGCATTTCTCTGTATCAATCAAGCACTTTGAACTGCCTTGTGTATGAAAGCTTGCCTCATCCGAAAGGTTGTTCCTGGTAGGTTTTATATGAGGGGAAGTACAGAAGTTCCTTTTGTAAATCAAAACTGCTTTACATATGAACTTAAAATCCAAATATATTTAATAACTATTACATTAAATATTATGTAAAGTATATTGTCACTGTGTTTAGAATCTGTTGACTGTTCTTTTTATTATGCTTTCTTGTAATATTTAAACATGCTCAAAATAAAACCTTAATAAATAAAAAAACCTCAGTTTCTGGTGGACGTTCTCACCATGTAGCAGGGCCTCAAAGTTAAATTTACAATTTTTATTTGATGCAACTAAAACCTCAGCGAACAGCAGCAAAGACAACATGCATTCTGAGCGAATACTGCAGAAGAATGTTGGGTCTGTTACTAGTTTTTCAGAGGAGGGGTGATTTGTTGGATCAACAGCTGGATCACAGAGGGGCTTCAATATAAACTGTGTTTGACTTCAAAACAAAACAAAACAGTGGGAGTGAAACTCACCAAGCACTGCAGGGCTGCTGAAGCGGTTGGCAGGTTTGGGTGGAGGGGCAGGAGGCTGCTTGGCATGGGGAGGGATGGGGGGAGGTGTGGTAAAGTCAGCTGGAGAAGCAGCACTGGGGGGATGAGGTGGGGGTTCGATTATTAAGGACACTGTCCTCAGTGGCTTGGAAATAGGTACTTCAACAGAGGAGGAAGAGGAGGTGGAGGAAGAAGAGGAAGAGGATGAAGCGGAGGGGGTTGGACTTCTGGCAGACTCAAGAGGAAGACCAGCAGGGAATTTAGGAGGGAGCAAAGCCTGCCTGGGTGGGGGAGGTTCCTGTTGGGAGTCTTGCATCGGATGAGGGTCAGGGGCAAAGCAGACACCAAGAGACTCTACAGAGACGGGTGCACATACACACAAACAAGCTGTCATTAAACAAGGCTTCAAACACAGAGCTTTGGAAAACTATGTAAACAGGAAACACACACAACATGGAGGCAGAAGCTGAGCTGAAGAGCCAGCTCTGAGTCATTACCAACTCACTCAGCAGGCATGAAGGAAGCTCTGAGATGCACAGCACAGTATCTTTATCTTATACTTAATCAGGAATCAGAACAGCTGATGTGCGCAACACTTTGCCTATGGCCACCTGCATGAACTCACACACACAGACTCAGTGGAGACTATTGAACACAATACACCCTATTTCCAAAAAAGTTGGGACATTGTGTGTTTGCAAGTATCATAAACCCATATTTTATTCACTATGGAACATTGTAAACATTGTAAGCTGTCAATCTCACACAGAGAGAGGCAGCAGCATTTCCATTTCACACAATGTCTCAACTGTTTAGGAACTGGGATGGTAATCTAAGTTCAACAGTCTATGTCTGAGTGTTTCATGTTACCAAAGAAACAAAAACCTTCCTATGAGAAGGTTCAGCTTTGAGGACTTCACTGAAAATGAGTAACTCTGATTTTGCAGGAAAATGAAAGGGTTTAGAGAGCTCTACAACTACTAAATGACAGAGCACTTTTTCATCAAGAGATATCTTACCTGTGCGACTTCGGAATTCTACAGGTTTGTCATATCTGGGCAGTGTGGTCCTTCGGACTTCAGCTGAGGAACTGCTCTGTAGATGAGGAAGCAGGTCAGTTTCAGGGAGGTCCTGGCTGGTCTTGGCTTTAGCATACGAGTCATCCCAAGACCGCTGACCCACTGGTCTCCTCTTCTTTTCAGGTTCTCTTTCATCCACCCTCTCTCTCTCATTGCGATCCCTCCTTTCTTTTTCAACTCGATCCCTTCGATCTTTTTCATCCCGATCTCTGTCCTTCCTTTCTCTCTCATCTCGATCCCTTCTCTCTTTCTCATCACGATCCCTCCTTTCCCTTTCCTCTCGAATCGTCCTCTCCTTCTCATCTCGGTCCTTCCTGTCTCTTTCATCCCGTTCTCGAGCCTTTTTCTCCCTCTCCTCCCGGTCCCTTCGCTCTCTTTCATCCTGTTCTCGATCCCTCTTTTCCCTCTCATCCCGATCTCTCTTCTCCCTCTCATCCCGATCTCGATCCCTTTTCTCCCTCTCAAACTGTTCTCGATCCCTCTTCTCCCTCTCATCCCGATCCCTTCGCTCTCTCTCATCCCGATCTCGTTCCCTTTTCTCCCTCTCATCCCGATCTCGATCCCTTTTCTCCCTCTCATCCCGATCTCGATCCCTCTTCTCCCTCTCATCCCGATCTCGATCCCTCTTCTCCCTCTCATCCCGATCCCGATCTCTATCCCTCTTCTCCCTCTCATCCCGATCTCGATCCCTCTTCTCCCTCTCATCTCGATCTCGATCCCTCTTCTCCCTCTCGTCCCGATCCCTCCTCTCTCGAATGTCTCTGTCTGTCCGTTCATCTCTTCTCTCTCTGACTTCTCTGCGGTATCTATCGTCTGGTGGCACTCCTCGAGGAAGAGATCCGCTTTTCTTTTCAGTATCTGATGAAAGACGACTTCGCCTGTCCACATCCACAGAGAGCCCTGCATGAAAGTCCACATCCAGAGGTGGCCTGCTAGTTCGAGAAGCATCCGATGGAGCTCTACTTCGCCGCTCATCTCCCTGAGGCGCCTTGATAAGACTCTCCTTGACGTCAGCCTCCCTTTGAGAAATTCTGTCTATGTCCATTGATACAGGGTGTCCATTTTTTAATGATGGAGCTTTGGAATGGTTCACATCAGTGCTTTCTATTCATGTTGAGGTAAACAAAACATGCGTCATTACAAAGAACTAATTTGCTTTTTGTTTTTAGGATATCAATGAACAAAACCAGCTTCAATTCTACCTACCATTCTCAGGGATTTCCCTTAAAACCCCCTTGTCAATAAGCTCTTGGCGAGACTTCCTGACAGAAATTCTTCTTTCCAAAGCTAAGAAAGAGGAGATGGAAAATAAATCAAGCAAAACATTACAAACACGTACAAAAAAACGTACCCGGCATACCTTTAGATGTTTCTGTGAACTTGTCACTTGGCTTCTTCTTCTTCCATTTCCAGGGCTTCTTGAAGAACTTTCCCATTTTGGACAATTTGCCTTTATGTTTAGTTGGAGGTGTTCTGTCACCCGAGTTTCCTTCTTCAGCCCCTGCTGTAGTCTGTTGCAGGTCAACCTCCTGGTCTGCATCAACATAACATGGAAAAAAAAAGGACAATGACTGACCTGAGGAAACACAGAAAGCCATATAAATAACTGTTTGACGCCAAAATAAATGGAAGTACAACCAACTACCAAAAAATACTGACATTAAGGGACATTTTAATAAGTGTGAACTTTTTTGTAATCATCACATAATCGCTTCAGTTATTAAGGGTTTGGTGTAGACCAATGAATAAAACAAACCCATAAATAAAATCAGCAATATAGTACACTTCCACTATTTTGTGGGGCTCTATGAAATCTGTTTAATTCATTTTCTAATTTTTGTTTTTAAATTTACCCAATTCAGTTTTTTATGAATTAAATTATAATAATAAAGCTTGTAGATGTTCTTCAAAATAAGACTCTAACCCAGTCATAACTTAGAATATAACGAAAGTAAGTCCCAAATTAAAAAAAGTTCATGTTTGTTGGAGTTTTGTGCAGTAGTTGTAGTAGTAGCTGCAAAATCTGGTTGTTTTTACAGTTTATGGTGATCATTTAATTGTAATAACACAAGTTCCTAACATATTTTATGACAACCTTCCTTGAGATTATCACCATTTAAAAATCATGAGTTTAATCTGCAGACTTGTAAGTTTAATTTCATGACACTTGCTCTTAGCCTGTGATTTCAGATAACACTGCAGTAAGGTAGTATCACTAGTCGGGAAATCTAAATTGTGAGAAAAAAAAAAAGTAAATTTTCAGCTGCAGTCTCACTGAATTCTGAGTTTTTGCACCCAAGCAACCAGCGAGGGGTGTGTCAATTTTTTTAAATCACGGCCTATTTCCAGGTGAGCAATTTGCAAATCTGTATTCTAAGCCATGAATTTTGTTGCCCACCTGTGCCAACATCATACGTAGCTCGGCTCACTTTGTGCCCACTTTGGCAGCCCCCCCTGGGTTTATGATTTAATATACTGGAGTACTCTTGAGAAATGAAGCTAGACAGATTTGCACCGGTGTTTAATTCATCATTATGTAACTGCTGGCACGCTCAACACATTATTGTTGAATGTAACGTCATTTTTTTAAGCTGAACTTTCTGTGTTTTTAGTTTATTGGCAGAGAACAAGAGAACGGTTCTGAAAGAGTGACTCAAAACTTCGAAGATGACCTACTGCTTTTAAAAACCCTGGGCAATATCTGGGTATGAAACTACAAATAAAATTCTTTAGTGATGAGTCATAAGGCAGTATTTACTGCGTGCACAGCAGAGTATGGTGGCAGGAAGTGAGTAATCAGTCTGTACTGAAAATCTCTGAATGGACTCTTAAGCAGCAAAAATCTTTGAACAAAGGATTGAAAAAGGAAAAACATTCTTCTTTTAAGGTTGTTTATTACCTTACTTTTCTTATTCTTACAGGAACTTGGTAATAGAAGTGTATTGTTAAAATGTATGGTTGATTTTTAAAGTAAGAAAATGTTTCTCTTTTTGTAATGATACCATTGATTTATTATCTTTACAATTCTCTTAACATATACTCCTTAAATATTAGACAAAACAACAAAAATGTTCCTTAAAGGGCAGTCTAAAGACAACAATTCAAGCAAGCTTTTAATTTGCAAATAATAACAGTTCAACTTGCTGGCTCTTTGGGAAGACAAAGCAGTTCAGTGCAGATCTGAACTTTTAGTCAAACAAGTCCAAATTTAAAGTCTACTTAAGTGAAAGTTTATTGGAGGTTGAAGGAAAAAGTAAAGCCAACACAAATACCAGGTTAATGAATAATATTTAGTCCTAAACAATATGATGGATTTCATTCAGAGAATAGGATTTAAGTTGATGGTGCTACAAGTGTGAATTCAAATTCTGTTCACATGAATCTGTTCAGTAACGACTTATAAGTTGTGTTTTTGTGTCAACTAGAAGAACAGAATATTTTGTTGGTGGTTTGTGATATGCCAAGTTGTTAAAGAATAGTTTGAAAAGTCTGAATTGTGCTACAGCTCATGGTGAGATGCATAGTGCCTATGAAAAGTATCCATCCGCTTCGATGTCTCAGGCGTTTATTGCTGTCCTAAATCAATTATGGTCAAATGGCACTCCTTTACAATTTTTTAAATATGGGACACATGTAAATCTACCAAGAGTGGGCCGTCCTGACAAACTGAGTGACCGTGAAGAAGGAGAACAGTGGGAGAGACCACCAGGACACCTGTGACTCTCTGAAGGAGGTCCAAGCTTCAGCAGGTGAGATGAGAGAGACTGTTGTCCAGGTTCTTCACCAGTCTGAGCTTCATGGAGACGGGCAAGAAACTCAGATTAAACCTCAAAGAGAGTTTGGCAAAGACGTTGCCATAAACCTGTCCCTTGGATCTACTGCAGACACAACTGAAAGCAGATGTTCACTTTTCCCCACCCCCTCACATTAAATCAGATTCAACTTTGCCTGTTTTAGGTCAGTAAAGATTCCCAAAATTATTTAGATGTGTTAAATGCCAGAATAATGAGAGAGAGAATTTTTAGGACAATTGTTTATTACTTTTTCAAAGTCACAAGTTTATTTGCACCAAGATTACTCTGCCTTTAAACAATCTGGGAAGTCCAGATGATGAGGTCATGATTGGTTAGTTGACAACATTTGAGGGACACCTGTGGATGTACTTTAGAGTAACCCTAACACTGCACAGTATTCAAATTCATCACAATATCAATGAGCGCAATAGCAATATTGCAAAGGACTTCTTAGACTGCAATAAATCACAGGCCATTATATTTACCTGAACATGCCACATTAATTATACATAAGTACAAGCACCATGGGAATGTCCTCCCATCATACCTGCTCAGGAAGGAGACAGCTTTTGGGTTTCCAAGATGAATGTGTTTTGGTATAAAATGTGTCCTCGTACACATTTTTGCTTCCCTCACCACGACCAGACATTTTTATTAAACAGTACACACCACTTGGACTCCACAGCCCCGAAGAGCTACCTGTGAAGTTCTTCATGAATTTGACTATCGTTTTAAGTTCATAGATATAATAAGTTTTGCTGGGACAGCTGTATTCTCTAATAGCCTCTGCCAGCTGTTTCTCAGCAGAGCAGTAGAAGCTAAACGCCTTCATTAAAGCTCACTGGTCTTTCTGCATAAACACACCCACAACAAGTTCTGACCAATCACACACTACTTGGAGCACATCCCTGTATGAAAAAGTTAGGCCAGGGCCTTGTGTCATGAAGTGGCCAACAAAGCTGCTATTAAAACAATTTTCATCACACAACCATGTGAATGAGAGACGATTTAGTGACGTCTTATGGAGTATGATAACAGCTTTAGTTACACCAGTTCTGTCAAGAGCAATGGGACAAGCTTGTGGAAGGAAACCCAAAACATCTGAGAAAAATGATACAATTTGAGAGCCAATAATCAGGGTATATTGATAATAAGAAAAAGGAAGGAAGGATATTCCCATCCGTTATACTGAGTGCTCTGTGTCAGTTTCTTCAATAAACATGTTGCATAATGGCACAAGGTTGTTCAGTCACTAATATAATATCTGTCTGACTGATGCAGATTAAATAAGGCTTTGAACTACTAAATTTCATCAACTATTATATAATATTAACCAGTATGAGATTCTGACAATATGATAACTTTAAGCAAATATGCCATGATATTATGATATTCTAAGAAAAATATAAAAGGATTATTTATTTGCTTTTATTTAAAAACATTTGCAAATATTACTACAGCTGCCTAAATAGTATCACAAACTTTCTTTAATGATATTACAGTATGGGTACAATAGTGTAATATCATAATACTTATTCATTTGTCATTAATTTATGTTCAGGCACTGATCCAAATAAGGAGATTAACAGAAGTCAACATTTTAGCAGTCACTCTGTTTAAAATCAGTATCAGCTACACTTAAGAACCAAAATGTGATCAGCTTTTTTATTTGTAATATTTGGTATATGCTGATTACTTATGGAACTAAAGTTTTCTCTTTAAGAGACAGTTTTACAATTGGTGGACTGTTCTGGACTTTAAAAATTAGATATGTTTCTCTTCAAGAAAATAACAAGGAACAAACTGTCCTCTTCCTTTATCAGATCCACAAGATACATGGCCGACCAGATTTGTTTATAACTCTAAAAGTATTTGCTCTTATTGCACAGAATATTACTTCTTCTCTACTGCACTGCTCTTTGAAAAGAAACGCTTAGTGCCTGACAAGTTAAGTTATTAGCATCTGTAGAAAGCCTGCTGGAGGCTGTTTATTTTTCCTGCCGACAAGCTAACTTTTGTAGCTTGTTGCAAACTTTTGTTTAAAAACCATGTTATCTTCAAAAGCAAGATAGGTGTTTCTCTGGTAAACAAGCCAACATTGACTGGGTTATTCGCCAGGATGAAACGTAGAACCAACCAATGTCTTTTCTTAAAACTATTTTCTAGTTACCTTAAAGAGTGGAACTGGTTAGAGAACTAAAAAAAGGA
This sequence comes from Kryptolebias marmoratus, assembly GCF_001649575.2. Taxonomy (NCBI): domain Eukaryota; kingdom Metazoa; phylum Chordata; class Actinopteri; order Cyprinodontiformes; family Rivulidae; genus Kryptolebias; species Kryptolebias marmoratus. The sequence continues at coordinate 22,977,560 of NC_051434.1, forward strand.
CACTAGATGTTACCTTACAGAAAGACTCGAGACTAATCAATGAGAATCAAAGCTGACAGGTGATTACCAAAACAAAGCAGGCTCTTGGTTGCACATGACATGTAGACATGTCCAGGTCAGTGAACTTGGCTGTGGAAGAGTGGGGTGTCAATAAACCAGGAGAACACTCATGTGGCTTGACTACAACAAAAGCAATGTGTATAACTATCCTAGAGAAAAAAAATCTGCTTCAAATACCAACTCCTAACAGGCAAGTTGGAGCCTGTAAGGTTTGCATTTATGAATGAACTCTAAAACAAACCGTACCAATAAAAGGGACATGCTTCTGTAAAAAGATTAGCCTCTTAAATCAATCTAATAAAAGCATAAAATGCACTAACCAGATACTACTAGTGCAACTCCCTGCTGTCCTGTGGTCAAAGTGTCCATATGACTCATGTCAATCACATGACATGCTGATACCAACTATGCAGAACAGCAAACCACAGTCAAAAATACATCAAGCAAGGAGAGCAAATATGTAACTAGAGGGATGTTGTTGAGTAACATAAAGAGCAAACGTGACTTCGACCCGAGTGTCAGAAGGTGTACAATGGTTGGGAGGAGACTGAATGCAGCCAGCTTTACCAAGCTGCTGGATAACTGTAAAACCAGCAAAAACCTTTTCTAAATGTCTCAACTAAATTTATTTTAGTAGAAATATGAGTAGATCCGCTGTCATTTGCTTCCCTGTGCCCTTTAATCTCGGTTTGACAAACTACCACAGGAAGATGGAGAGAAGTTTGCGAATTTCACAATCACCACATTCCATCTGCACACATTTTTCCTGCACCTGTCTGTGCTTGCCGCCCTCCTGTTTCTCGTTGCTCTGAAAGCACCTGTTCATATTTAAGATCTTGATGTCTTTGTTTGTTGAAAATAAAAGTCCACCTGACAGGCTGTACAAAAGTATGAGCCCATGGCCTCAGACTCACCAGTGTTGGGATAGGCTGGTTGCTGGGCCACAGACTCGCTGCTAGCACTGTGTCCCATGCTACGGCTCCTGTCCCCACCGACCCGCCAGAGGCTGCCTCTCCTGAGGCCCGTGGCAGGAAAAGAAAACCTTAGACCGCTTTGCTTCTCTCTGGGTGGACACCGCTTCTGTATCTACAAACCATCCTGACTGCCCTCTCCAGGCTGCACAGTCCTGCCCTCCCCCTTCCTTCAGCCAGTGTTAGTCTTCTCGCTTTAAAACGCAGACACGCTCTCCCTCTCAGCACTTAGGTCCCTCCCTGACTTTATATATAAGGTGCGTCAAGAGGTAACGCGGAAGTCTAAGATGCCATTCATTCCCAAGAGCATAGTGTTCAGGCGCAAAGTTCACAGCAAGCAAGCTTTGAGGTTTGACTTTTCCGGCTACCAGGCCTTGAAGGATTTACAAAATGATCCCCCCACCCCACCCCACCCCCACCCTCTGCCATTAGAAGCAGTTTACGAACTGACAACAGTGCTCACTGAAGAGAGAGGGGGGCGGGCTCTGCAGGGTGAGGTAATTTGAGAAGTGAAAGGTGAGCCAGGCTGAGGTGGCGCTCACAGCCAGAGTACAGGAAGTGACACAGTTCAGGTGTACTGCGACTCTCTGGGGGCTGTCACTTTAAACCAGAACATAAAGTGCAAAAGGCTCAGTTTTTACTGTGTCCAGTTTCAGAAGGTTTAATTCAATTTGAAAAATGCATCAAATTAAAAGGCCTGCTCTGCACCATCTCTTTAAATGCTCCTGTAAAACTCACAGAAGTGGACAAAACATTCAAACTGTCGAGCAAAGCAGAAACAGGAGAGTCTGGCTGTCTGTCCTGAACATTTTCATCAGTTAGATACAAACAGATTGTGGAGGCTGAACAAGAACAAACTACAATAATAATAATTTACAGTCACTGATGGGGGGCGTGGGGGGGCTCAGCAGGTAAAACAATGCATTTTAATAATCTGTCAATCATGTTTTTTTTTTTTTTGTCAAACTGACTTCTACATCACCATTGCTCCCTCTACAGGTCACTTAAAGTTACAACACAACAGCACAAATGACAGGAATGACAGGAATGACAGGAATGCAAGACCACACGGCAGCTTTTTAGTCCTGGGCAGTATGTAGGACAACAAGGACTAATCAACTCAGATATATTTTCACGGGACTGATCCCTGAGTGTTACTGAAACCTTAATGAGTCTGAAAGGACGTCATCATGACAACAGGAAACGAATATAATGCTTGTTGAATGTAAATAGAGAGCCAATAGGAATGCTGCTCCACAGAAACAGATTTGTTTTAGAGCACAAAAGGAAGTGTAGTTTATTTCTGGCTCAACCACAGGACCAGGCATTAAACTTCCCCATCTGGTCTCATGGTCCATTTATCAATAAAGTACTCCCCCCTCCCCCCTACTTCATCATAGCACATCAACAAATCAACTGTTCTACTAATCAAGTACTAAGCTTCCTTAAAGATCAAGAATGCTCTATATTTACCATCTAAGGGAAAGAAAATTTTACTCACAAATATATTGAGACTGAACAGCCATCCCAAGTGTTTAACCAACTGCACTCAGCAGAGAAATGAAGAGCCTGACTGTAGTGATAAGCAGAGTTTGTCAAATGACTGAGGTCAACGGTGAAACAGACCCAGGACCGCGTGGGGCTGTAAGAGAAACTGGCAGCTCTGCTGATGTGGAGGTGTGTGTTCAGGGTGAGGACCTATCAGGTGCTTTCAGTGAGAAACAGAACCATGTGGCACACAGCCAAGCTCTTAACCTCTGACTAAAATGTTCAAACATGACATCACCTAATGGCAATACTCATCAACATTCATTGTAGTGACTTGTTCTTAATAAAGACAAAAAAAAACAAAAAAACAAAACAAACCTAAGCCACTGAGGGGCTGCTGACTGCCACTTAACTGACGCGTCGTACATCTGGATCCAATGAATGAAAACTTGACGTTCTTATTACTATTGAGCATTTATTGATTGTGCGCTCTCAGACAAGATGTGATCCTTTTAAGCTGCACACTTACTATTTTAACTGTCAAGTTAAATCAATCCAAAAACAGCTCACAAACTGACGCAACAATCAGACAAGAACTACGACAACGACGGCAACGGTCAAAAACTGTTTCCGCCGCAATCAGCACACCTGCTGACAGGTTACCTGTGGCTCCATTTAACCCCACATGATGCCACCCACAGTGAGCTTTAGGTATTACACCAAAATAAATATAAACACAAACCCCAAACATATGGCTCTAATATTCAAAAATAAGATTATTCTATGTGATGCCAAAAACAAACAAACAACAACAAAAAAACAGACTTCAAAAAGTTTTTTTTTTTTTGTCCATTGTTTTTTCTTTTTTTAAATGCCAGCAATCACTCTGTAGGAAGATCAATGTCCAGCACCTCCAGATCTTTGGAAAACAAGTTTCATCTCAAGGTACTTGGTAAACTAAATCTAACAACCATTATTGCAAAATAAAGAATTTCACAGTTATTGAAGAACTTGAACAATTTCTGGAACAAAAAAAAACAACTGGAAAATGTTCCTTATTCATCTTGTATGTACTGTATATATATATATATATATATATATATATATATATATATATATATATATATATATATATATATAT
>NC_051434.1:22981268-22993711 GCF_001649575.2 Kryptolebias marmoratus
GAAACTGACTATAACTGAGCCTTAATGCTGCAAGAAGTGCAGCTTTGTAGTTTACCAAAGTCGTACTAAAACATTACTTCTTACATATATAAGGCACTCCAGATTACAAGGCACACTGTTGTTTTTTGAGAAAACTGAAGGATTTTAAATGTGCCTTACAGTCCAGAAATTACAGTAAAATGAAGATCTCCAGTTCTACCTTATTTTTTCTGTTCATTTTTTAACAGCTTGTACAGCACTTTGCCCAACCTTGTTTTTACATGTGCTATAAAAATAAAACTGACACTGACACATACTCTTATAAACTGCATTAGAAAGGTGCTTTATTTTGTTGAGTTGAAAAAAAATTGGTCCGAATTTGGCTGGAAAAACTGGATCGTTTAAATTAATATAGGGTCCCTTCATGTCAGAGATGCAGGATATCAGTTGCCACATTACGGACTGAGCACTGCAATTTAATTTCTTCAATGCATTTGTTTTTCTTACACCCGTCTGTGGTGGGAGTGTTTGTTACTAATGATTAATGCTTTACAATGTGAAGTTTAATAAAGAATTGGTACAAAAGAAACATCAGGGTTTCATCTATACTTTTTGCAGATGATGTGGTTTTGTTGGACTCTTCAGCGTGCACTGGAGCGGTTTGTGGCTAAGATGAGAGTGAGTTCCTCTTAGTCTGAGGCCATGGTTTTCATGGTTGGAAGTGAGTCTTTGTCTCAAGCAAAAGAGTTCAACTATCTTGGAGTCTTATTCTCAAGTGATGGCAGGAAGAAGCAAGAACTGGACTAATGGATCAAGGCTTTGTCATGGTGAAGGAGCTCAGCTTAGTGCATGGATGTTCCAACCCTTACTGACTGTCATGAGTTATGAATCATGATACAAGCGGCTGAAAAGACTTCCCTGTGTAGGGTGGCCAGGCTGACAGGGCTGCGACTGTTGGCATCTCAAAGTTACAAGAAAAAAGGCTCATTTTCCATTGCAGTTTACCTGATTTCTGACTGTTGGCAGCCAAGAAATCAGCAAGTCATTTGGCTGCATTTTTTTGAAAATAATGGCTTTGTCATGTGCAGGGCTTGCAAATTGTATTTCATAGCAATATTTTGTTGCCTAACTCCACCCACATCGTACCCACAGCTCCCTTTAAACCCACCTTGGCTGCTGCCTCCACATTTATATTTGAATCTACTGGAGTAATTTTGAAATGAAGACGGGGGAGCTGGACCAGTTTTTTAGTTCAACTTAAAGGAATTTAGAAATATGATAAAGAAACATGTTCAGGCCAGTATTTTGATTCTTAAAGTTGTTGAGTGAACCATTTGTGGTCAATATATTATAAAATACATCAGTTAAAAACAACAACAACAAAAAAACCTTCATCGGTGACTTCCAGAAGCTGTGCAACAAACCTCTGCTGTAAATAGTTAATGGCCTGCTTTAGCCTAAAACCTGTTAGATCATTTAGTGCCACGCTTCCTAAAAACTCTTTATTCATTTTTTTCAAAAATCTGAAAATTAGTTGGTTTCAGCTACATCTTTTCCAGGCTTTTTTTAATAGCTTCTCTTAAACAAAAAGTGATGTACTTTCAAAACTAAAATATTAAAATGCCAACTTTCAAACTGTAGCTGTAGTCAAGAGTTTTTCTTACCAGGATTTTCCATTACAGTGTCCAAAACTAAGCAGTCAGCACCTAAAACAGAACAAACAAGATCAGTATCAAACACTAAATAGTTGCTTGAAGGAAAACTTGATAAGTGTCTGTCACATTTATTAGCTCTGTTATTGTCTGTCATTTTCCACGAGTAACAAGTTGCCAAATGTCTGAAAGATGAATAAAAAGAAAAAATAGAACTTGGAGAGGCTGGGAAAAGTTACAAAACCAACCCTGCTCCTTTTACATTTACACATGGGTTGTGTGTAAATGGAAGAAATTGAAGAACAGTTCCCCTTCCCAACACAGATCTGCAAGGTCACAAAGATACACAATTTAACTTCTGAGTAACTAAGTCCTGTTCTTATTTGTCACCAACTTTAGTTAGCCATTTGATTGCCAACTAAAAGCAAAGGAAGTGGGGTGTACAATGTGGTCGAACAGTCCCACCCATGCTTGGGGAGAACATGTAAACTCTACACAGAAAGGTCCCATGCGGCAGGTGAACCTGTGACTTTCTTACTGTGAGCTGCTGCCAAACAAAAATGATCTTACATTGGTGTTTAATGTTTCTTTAAATGAAACATTGGTAAGGAAAACTTGTGACCAGATTATAACTATCACATGCATTTGTTTACCTTTGGAAACAGCCGAAGTGACCGGACATTTTTTTTTTTACCTCCAAAGACTACAACCAGGCTAATGTAGGTCAATCATGTGACTCACGCTTCAATATTCAGCAGACTGTAGCTGATGCGTTTCAAAAATGCACCCCACTGTATTTAGAAAACAATTTCAAACTGATATTTGATGTAGTTCAGGAAAAGCTATTTTATGTTTGGTTTCATTCTTTGCAGTGAGTACCTTAATAGTATATATTTTTAGTTGGTCTCTAATATCAAACACTACATTATTTTGTTTTATTGCTGGGAGGGGTGACATGTTTTTAAGTCAAAAAATGGGGAGCAGCTGCTTCACCTGCTTCACTGATCAGCCGTGTATGGGAATAAAGGTTTACATGTTTGTGGACATTAGCTGCCCATCAGGAGCATACATAGACCCACAGTCACTGATTTTCAAATCTGACTGAAAAATTGATGAATACAGTATGTTAATGTACAACTTAGCCTTTTGTAGTCTGGTCAGCACATGACCTGCAGCACTAGGAACTGGCAGAGGGTGTGGGTGGGGGGTGGAAACACAGCATTAGGTCAAGGTAACAAGGACAAACGAGTAGCTGACAGTTTGTGTTTTCCTTTCTTGAGAACACAGCACAGCAGCTATTCAAAGGTCACCCCTGCTTGCAGTTGGTCAAGATCAGAAGGTGTGACTACATTACGGCAGGAACCAAGGCTGGCCCTGCAGCAGTATCAAGCTGCACTTTCTACAGAGTAAACCTGTACAACTCAATCTGTGGGACTAAATCTGGAAATTCAGATCAATGAAGGGGGGAAAAATGTGCTAATAAACCCCATCTCCAAAATATTGTCATTGTATCGACTTACTTCAAATGAGGATCATTGATCAATAATCAAATCTTCCTTGGAGTTGGTCTGATCGAGGCTTGTGGTTCCACCGTTCCAACAGTAAGCGATCACCTGGAAAATATGTAAACAAACAAGAACCACATGCATGAGGACTCAATGTCAACTTCCTTCTCTGTGCTGAGCTTCTTTCTTAGATAACATTTTGCTTGGTGTTATTTATTTTCTTGGAATTCAGCAACAATATGTTTGCCAAGAAATGTCCACATCACAAAGAAAAAAAAAAAGAACCAACGACTTCAAATACAAACATGCCTACGACGTCTGCTCGAAACCTTTTTGTCAGCAGTCTATGAGTGGTGTGCCAACGCCTCGGCCTGTTCAGCTTAGGTTCAAACAAGCTGGTTTGACAAGTCTTGGCTTATTATGTACACACACACAAAATGCTCAACAGTAGCAGGCTGTTCCTCATGCCTGCACTCTATACCACTTCACCATTTAAAATGCCGTGGCTTCTTTTTTAAACAGAATACCAAAAACATCTGTTAGCTATGATTGACAAGTAATTGTGTTGATTTTCCTCCCATTAAACGTTCTGTATTCATTCATTCATTATTCATAATTTCCAATCAGCTCCGATAGAGAGAGAAGTTGATCCAAAGTTAAACTCACAAATTATTCAGCAGATAAAGTTGAGCCTGTCTGCAGCCCGGTTACATTCTCAGATATCCTCCTGGAGATGTTAGTGGAGCAAACAGTGAGATGAGTTAATGTGCACCAACTTGTTTGCCTTTGTACAGTACAAACAGGATACCCTGAGCAGCTGAGCCAGTACGCAGCACGTGAACAAGGACAAATGGGCGGGCTCACCCCAGGGCTGAGCGAGAGACGACTTGATCCTGGCCTGGTGAACCAGGTGCTCACTCTGCCTTTGCATGAAAGGAGCAGAGTCAAACTACAACAACAAAGCTCAAAATGGCAGCCAGATTTTCAGGTTTGGTAATTGGACTCATCAGAAGTATATCAACACTTTCATGTGAAAAAGGAACAACTTGGTTGCATATATACTGCAATTCCTTTGGTGCTTTAAAGAATTCAGGACACAACTTAAGACGGGTGTAGCAGTGGCTGAGAGTAAAGCCCAACATATGACAGTTTAGAAGAAATGCTACTTTAATAGAACATTAAAACTGAAGGCCTAACAATCCTTGAAGGATTGAAGACTAAAATAAGCTTATGATGAGAATAGCAGAGTTGTAGACATTTTGGTTAAACCTTGTAAATAATATTATGCATAATCTCGTGATAATGGGAGACCTCCCAAGATGTGTTAGCTCACCGCATATATCATGAAAATAGCTCTGACTTACAACCACACACAATTTAGATTGATATCTGTAAAATTGACTGAGGTAAAGCCATTTTTGTGGTGGCAAATGTCAGTTAGCTGTGGCAGTCATCTTGGATTGGGACAACTCCAAATGTTAGTAAGTTGTAGATGTACAGGCAGTGATTACTTTGAGTTTCATTGAAATGCATCCAGTGGGTCAAGAAATATTTTGCAAACAGTGTTGACTCTAACACTTAAAGCAAAGATATTGTGCAGCGTGTAGCAGTACATGTCGGGCATTACCACACCAAATTTAAGATCAGTATCAGATCAATTGATTCGGTTAGAGCAGTTTCTGTGTTGGCTATAACATTAGAAATTTGTCTGACTCCAACACTTCCTCAGTTGTAGATGTACATGTAATGAGTTTCATTAAGATCACTCCACTGGTCCAAACACCAAATGGATGCACACACCAAAATTTAGCTCATTAAGTGTAAAACTGGTATAGCCAATTTTGTGTTTCATGATTTCAATTGACTGTGGTGGCCATCTTGAATTGGGTTGACTTCAAAAGTGAATCAGTTTTTGATGTACATGATCTAATGATTATTTTCTGAGGTTGCTAAGCTGTAGCAGACTAGGGAGGCCCACAGTGAGAAGACACCAGCAGCAGCATGATTTTAGTCTGCTGTGTGGGATCAGATTTAATGTGACGATGGTAGGAAAGTGGTGTGCAAGAAATGTGCCACAAATACTGCTCATATTAGCTGCAACACATCCAATTTGTTGTGTCATCAAAAAAGACCTTGTTGTCCCCGAGTGCCAACTGACAGCACAAAGAAGAGAGAGTTGGGAGGAAAAGGGCAACTTCTACTTCCTGTAGCTTTTAAACAGCCTCAGGGTAAAAAACAGAACTAAAGCAGTGGGAAGTTTCATAGATAAAAATATGCAGCTTTTTATGCTATGGTGGAGGATGGGGGATTTCAGCTTATGATTAAAGTACTCAAGCTGTGGCAGAATAACTGAAAGTTTCTTAACTGTGACTAATCATTACATTACTTGGGACTACTGGAGTTGAAAAGCACCAATTTGTAGAGACTCTGCACAACATGATGTCACTGGGTTAAATGAACAGATTAAACAAACAATTAAATGAACATCATATGTGTCCATTACACATACATAAAATAAATATTTTTATTTCTTTAGATATCTGTAACACTTTTTGTTATATCTATTTACACAAGCATGAACTGCAGCTGTAACCATCTCTGCCATTGTTACTGTTATTGATCTGCTCACACATGTAGAGAGTGTTAAGTAAATGTTAAGTAGTGCACATGTGTGATTTCACACCTATACAGGGCATAGATGTGAAATAAAAAAGAACTCTGCGTCAACAATTATTTTGTAGTTGACCTGCCAGCTACAGTGATTAACCGTCACGTCCTTTTTCGGCACAACAAATCTGCCTGTAGCGCCTAATATCAGCCAAATATCAGCCTAATATCAGCCCAATATCAGCCCTATATCAGCCAAATATCAGCCAAATATCGGCCAAATATCGGCCTAATATCGGCCCAATATCGGCCCAATATCAGCCCTATATCAGCCCTATATCAGCCCTATATCAGCCCAGAGCTGGTTGCACAGATCTGGTGCATATACATTTCAAAATTAGACTTATAGATTTTTAATTTAGTTTCAGTTCATGGTTTTAATTATTTCTTTAGCCCCACAGCTCAGAAAATACCAGGGAGGAGACAATTTATATTAGACACCTCTATATAATAATAAACATGTTCAGTGAGTCTGAACTTCACAACAATTAGCATTAGCCTCGATTAGCCTGCCGTATCTGCTCAGGCCACAATGCATTATGGTCCATTTTCTACCCATGTAGTGAACGACTTGTGTACACTACTTTCACTGAACCATGTGACCAGTTTCCGGGCCACTATAGTGGATGGAAAACTGCGACCCTGAAACTGTGATATGAACTGAGTAAATTCAGAGGTCCTTTTCTTTAGGTCACAGCACTTTTGTAGCAAAATGAAAAACTGAACACAAGGTTATAAACCATATTTAGTCAGTTCTGAAAAAAGGGCCATCTATTGATAAAAATAAAATAAAAATCACAATGAAATTAATCTTTTTATTCTTAGTTGAAAAATGATGCAGACTCTTACGCTTCTGCACAGACATTTATTCTCTAAAAGGTCAATGTTTAAAGTCAACCATGTTCCATTTATACAACATTATTGGTTTATAAATGTGATCCAATCCCAGTTAGCTCATTAAGAACTCCCAGTAGAGGAAAACAGAGGAGCACAATCATCCATTGTGCCAAACTCATTCTGCAGAGCTGCCATCACTAAATGAGGCACTGAGCTTGAGTTTGCAAGAGAAAGAGCTGCATTAATGTCACTGAAGGACTGTCACACACTGATCTGATTATGTAACTCATTCATTTCACTTCTACTAACTGGAATCGTTTGCTTGATCAAATCTCAGACAGTTTAAAATGTTCATTTCTAACACTCAACAGGGAGATGCTACCTAAAACTGGGGCCGGTGGAGACTGGTTGGCCACTAAAATTGTGAGACAACAGGTAAATTTTAAGTTACAGTCTCACTGAATTCTGAGTGTTTTTGACCAGTGTGTCGTGTCGCCAATTTTTGAAAATCACTTCATCTTTTGTGTGCACAACTGGCAAAACTGTACTCTAGCACATTGTTTTGTTGCACACTTCCACCCACATTGTACCCGCCTCAGCGCACTTTAGACCCACCGTGGCAACCGCCCCGACGTTTACGATTCATTCTTCTGGAGTACAGATTTGGACCAGTTTTTCAATTATTTCTTATCATCAGCAGAGCTTTTCGACCTGAAAAGAGGCGGGGCTGTAGCCTCAGGTGTTTTCTGTGATAAGGAACGCTCCCTGCAGATGTCAAACAGCTCAAGTGCTTTAGAATTACAGGAACTGCTCAGAGAAAATTTGTTGCACAAGATTTTTTTAAAACATGTTCAAAATTCAAGCAACATGATTTTGTGACTCTTGAGGAATTTGTTTTGAGACATTTTGGAGACTTCATTGCAAGGAAAGTTTGTAAGCGATTGTCCAACAGCTGCAACCTGGTGACATACTACCTTAAAATGACCAAAACAGTGCAGCATGAACACAAGGGTTGCATAATGTTCCAAATTTTATCTTTACAGGTGTTGACTTTATTCTGACTGCCAACCGCTGCCACAGGTGGAGCGATAGGATTTTTGTCTGTGTTTCTGTGTTCGTTTGTATGTACTGTTAACAAAATATCTCAAGAATTACTACACAGATTTACAAAAATATTCAGGAGACGAATCTTTGAGTTGACATCTACAACTGATTAACTTCAAGATGGCCACCACATAACAACTGACCTTAAAAAAACAAAGATGGCGATAACTTAGCCAGTTTTGCAGATATCGAGCTGAATTTTGGCACGGTGATAGCTGAGTAACATCCCCAACACATACCCTGAGCATGGGACACTGCACAATATTTTTTGCTTTAAACCATGGCCCTAACTGTTGTAGTCAATCGTGTTTCTCTGTTAGCAAAATATCTCATGAATTACTGGACAAATTTCATTGAAAATCAAATAGTAATTATTTGGTATTCCATCCACAACTGATTAACTTTTACAGTCAACCCAGTGCAAGATGGCTGCCACAGTCAATCCACTTTAGCCAACACAAAAATGGCTCTACTTTAGATAGGTTTAGACATAAAGTTAAAATCTGTTGTGGTAGTAGCTGACAGTCTCTAACAACATAAACTCTGAGCACATGAGATTGCATATAATGTTATTTTCAAACACAGCTGAATGTCTCTGTATCAGTTCTTAACTTTAGAGCACTTTCACAGCAGGATAGTCTGAGGACCTCTGTTCGATCAGTCAGGAAAGGCTGAAAAATATCACTTCAGTTGGTTTGTTTCACTTTCAGACTGCAGTTTTGATAGCGAAGAACCAATGCCATGCAGTTACAACAGCTGCTTGTTGAGGGCAGTAATGCCCAAACAAGCAGCTGACCATGAAGAAAAACAGGAAAGCAGAAAAAGAAAACCTGGTTCATCAAAAATTCAGCCTCTTCTGCTGATTTGTTCACAACAACAACTGATAAACACCACATTTAAACAGTCTTGGGTTTTCTGTTTTACTCTGGTGTTCAGATCTAACTGCTTTTTCACAGAAAGGTGCTCAGCAGGTGAGGCAGCGAGATATCCACTCGCTGTCCTTTGTTTGCATTTCACACTGTAAGCAAACGGCACCAGGGTCTGTACTAGAGTTCAGATGAGCTTTCACACCTGCCCAAACGAAGTGGTCTGTTTAAAGTGAACCAAACAACAAAATAATCTTAGGCTCCCCGTCCACACTGGAATGGCACTTTGTGGATGCACCAAGGGCATTTAGCGAGCTCCTAAATGGTATTATTTGAAACTAGTCAAGTCAATTTTATTTATTTCGCACTTTTCAGCAACAAGGCGCTTCAAAGTGCTCGAGACTTGGTTCCAAAATGATAAAAGTCAGAAAACAATGATATGTTGAACTGTCAATAATACTCAAGCAAACACTACAGAAAACAGCTACTTTGGACCGCCTTGTTGCTGAACAACGCTATATAAATAAATTTGACTTGACTTACAATACATATTTAAATAATGTGGGAAGTGAGAATAGTTTCAAGAGATTGTAAACTGTGTATAAATAGCTTACTCGTCCCTGTCTCTAACTGGATAATCTGCCTGAAATCATCCGTTATCTCAGCAGACGGACACGACTCCTGGTGAACAGCACTTGAACGTGACACAAAGTAGAAGCTCCATGTTCTCGTCAGTCCACAAAAAGGACGACGTTTTTGCTCTTGCATTTACAGTTTGGAGATGCTGCTCAATTTGTTCCTTTACAGCATTTTCTGTATTTCCGTGTGGACAAAAAAAAATCTTTTCTAGAAATGGTGCTGTGTAAACAAGAAAAAAATGAACTGTTTTGGAGAGATAGCATTGCCGTGTGGACTGGGCCTTAATGTAAAACTCTGACAGAGGAATTTCAGCGTTTGACCCATTAAATACAAGTCAGACTATTGCTGGAGAAAGTATACAAAAACTGCACAAGCCATTTCAGACTACTGTTTTTATCTCAGTGTAACAGTGAAGGATAATTGATGCCACTGGCAAATATTTCTAAAATTAATTTGATTTCTGTGGATTTTGTCAAGCTCACTCTGCCACCCAACACCAGCTCTGAGTACCAATGGTTTGTGCACCTGAGATTACAAGAGAAAACAACAAAACCAGTGATAGAAAAAAACAATTTCACGCTGAAGTACCACACTGCAGTACTAAAGGCATGTTCCTTGGCAAATGGGCTGCATTTCCAAACTCAAAAATCTCTATATGTTAATCTACTCTTACTGATGTGAAGAACCAAACCAAAGCATTACCTCTTTTACTGATATGAGATTTCCTTCTTGGTTGAATAGACTCCTTGGGGAGCTGGATGTTCCTCCTCAGCTTGATAACAGTGACATGTAACAGTCTGAGAGCACACAAAGCGCAGAACACCACTGACCTGATTATCTACAACAAATACCATAAAGCGCAGCTCCTTTCCAGGGACATTCAGGCAGCAGGAAACACTCCGTGCCTGTCTGAACACGAACATGTCAGAGGAATGTGGTGGAATGTAGCTTCCTTGTGGCTGTCCCGAGTCCTCCTCAGGGACATGCCAGGCAGTCGACTCAAGTCAACTTCCAAGTGCGAATACACCGAGTTAACAGTCCAAAAACAACAAAAACAACAACAAATGTGCTCTAAATAATAGACAGCTATTTAATATCGTCGAAGTAGACGAGGCAGTTGGAAAGCTGTACTGTATAACACAATGTTTTAGTCTTCTTCCCAAGCTTAGTTAGCTTCACACCGAAACACGGAACAGTAAAGGTATAAAGATAATCCCTGACTGCTGCCAGATAAAGTTGAGTCAGAGTGCAACAGGTGGCTGCTGTTAGCTTCGCTGGCTAACATGAATTAGCTCACATTTATCACTCGTGTAAATGTATACACACGGTGGTGTGCTGTGGTTACTCACCTTTTCTAATGAGCGGTTAAGTTGTGTGAGAACGTGTCCAAAGAACCAAAAACGGCGTTTTGTTCCACGAAGTAAGCCGGTTACTTCCTGCACTTGTCGCTGGCGGAGAGCAAGGCGGAACCAGTTCCACCAACTACCAAATCGGATCACAAAAGTAACTTTGGAACAACCTAGAGAAAAATACAGCATACAGACATCTCCATAATACTCTATGAAGTCTCGGGAAATGAGTAAAAGGAAGAGAAAAAAGTACGCGGAAGTCTTTTTTGTCAACACTTGCTGTCAGGTGCTGTACTTTAACCCCCGGTAGGAAGATTATGTAGGGATGCGCATGCGCACTTCACAGCACTCAGCTTGCTCGTCCACCTGGAGGAGAAATCTCTAACCACACGCCGCGAGCACGGGGCTAACCGCACGAGGCCGCGGTTTCGGTTGAAAACCCACTGGACTATAGAAACACTGGAATGGTCACTGACAGTGCAAGGCGAAATTTTTGGTAGCCATCTTGTGAAGAGCTATATTATATATATATATATATATATATATATATATAATAAGGCCAATTTATAGTGTTCATGACTGATTTATTGCAGCAATAAAAGCAGAAAACATCCAAGGGGGTGAATACTTTTGCAAGGCACTATATATTTTAATAAAATATGGGAAATTAAAACTGCGAGGGGGAAAGTCATCTCTATACCCATCTTCGCCTGGGTCTTTATGGGCAGCAATGTAAAGAAATTTAATTTTGTTTATTGCTGATCAGTCAAAACAGCTTATTGACACATTGCCTGGATGATGGACTGCTCATATCGTGAAGTTAGGCCCTCATGTGTTCACTCTGTTTCCAGTGTCGTTACGTGGTGAGCTCCTGACCCCTAATTTAATCAGCTCCCCCCCACTGTCCTTTCCCACCAGCGTCTGGCCCGCAGTAACTGTAGCTGTGGCCTTCGCAGCGAGCGACGAGCAGAATGACTGTTCTGTCTGCTGCTCGGCGCTCGGCTGACCTTGTTGTGAACGGCGATGAGGGAGGCCTCCTCACATCCACAATGTTGTCAGTGTCTGTCGTCCTCTCCTCACCCTCATCTGATCCCAGCGCAGTGAAAGAACACTGTTCATGCTCCTTCTTCTCATCCTGTCTCTTTCTATTTTCATTCAAGCTTTTGTTCCCAGATACGTAGCCCTTTACTCGGGGGTATCTGAGTACACATAAAGAATAAAAGCCTGTTGCTATGACATCTGGTTGCCATGCAGCAGCAAGGTCTCCACATGTTCTTCGCATGTATGTAGCGTGACGGTGTTTGGGTGGCTGGGGATTGGAGGAGCGTCGAACACCTGACTTGTTCAGAACCCTGTAGTCTCCCGTGCGCACATACTGTATCGCGAAGCTCTTGTTAACTAAAAGCCCGACTAGGTCGACGCGTTCGTTCGTGTCTCCTAAACACCCTCACACACTTATCCACTGTTTCACGTACGATGATGGAGCGTGACGGAGGGCAAACGAGACAGATGAGGGAAAGGGGGGAAAAAGAAACGAAAAAAAAAGCCGTATTGAGCAGAATCGACTCGTCAGGACTCAGCAGTGGACTTGGCTGTCGCGCGTCAGTCTTAACAGGATTAAGAAAGTGTTTTCAATGGATTCTTTGATGGGGCTGACTAGACGATCGTAATGATTCAGGCTTTCCTAGCAGTAGATGACTGGATAGCTTCTGCTTGGTTCAGCAGAAGTCACTGATTGGGGGCGGGGTAACAGAATGATGAACCGGAGCAACTTAAATGTCCCAATGAAGCATGTGGAACAAGTTCACCTAAAGATTACCCATCTGGTTCTTGACAGAACTCAGG
>NC_051434.1:22993734-22996555 GCF_001649575.2 Kryptolebias marmoratus
TATATATATATATATATATATATATATATATATATATATATATATATATATATATATATATATGGTGACCAGACACCTATAACTTATAGACAGTATTTAGACTTGGGGTGGGCAATTAGCAAAAATAGTTATATCACTTTTTTACAGTAAAATAACAATATATTACGATTTTATTATTAATTTTTGACTGTTGATTTTTTATGTTTTACAAGTTAATAAACAGTGCATCTAACTTGTTTTCCTATCAAAAATGATAGCGATAAAAAAAACAATAAAAAATTACAGTATTTATAATTCAGCTGTTCAACTTCGATTTTTTGTTTTGTTTTTCTAATGCCTAGTAGAAGGCTTGTTAAAACATGCATACATCGGAGCCAACGAAATGATTGTTGGGAGATAACAATCCAGTTTTCAGATTTTAACCTTGCCACTTCCCGCTTACTCTGGCACAGAATTGCACTTCTGGAAAAAGAGTGACAAACTCAAGTATCAATCCCATCATGCAAGTATCAATACGATCTAACACTAATGTTAGTATCATATGTTGATGTAGATTCTCAGTCATCCAGGACACTGCCATACATGAGACTTGAAGTGCACTCAGTCTCAGACTCTTTTGCCTGACTTAAACATTTTATTTTGATTTAAAAGGTAAATACCAGCTCTGCAACTCACAGCATGTCCTGTGCAATTAGTTTTTGGCAGATAAAATCTTAATTTATTGCCATTTACAGACCTTTGTTCAGGGTTCATAAGATCACATGAGCTGAAATCTTTAAAATATATGTAACAATACGGTGAGAAATACTCATTTTGAGGCAGAAATCTCCCTTCATTGTAAGAGAATGAGCCATGATCAAATATTGGCAGAGAAAATCTTAATTTATGGCCATTTACAGGCATTTGGCAGGGTGAAACTAACTATATGAGCTGCAATCCTTAAAATATATTACCTTTTAAATGAAAAAAGACATTTTAACGCAGAAGTTTGTCAATCTGGCAAAAAAAAACGGACAATCAGCGCCATCTGTGTGTATCCCCTCAGCCCAACACACACTGCACAGAGCTGGGCTTCATGGTAAAGTAGCCAGGAAAAAGCCATTGCAAGAAAAAAATAAAATAAAGCATACCATTTGTAATTTGCCCATATGCATATTGGAGAGTCCCCAAATGTGAAAACAGATGTGATCAGATGAAACCAAGATGGAACTTTTTGAGTCACTAAGGACAATGTCATGTCAGGTACAAAGCCAACACCTCCACTGTGTTGAGAATACCATCCTCACAGTAAAGCACGGCAGTGGTATTTTTATATCTGTTAATGTCATGTTTGAGACAAAGGAACCCAGGAAGCAGACTCATCTTGAATGAACAAACTGATTTATTTACAAAAAGGAAAACAAAAGGCTGACGAGGCAGCAAACAAAAACAAACTTACAGTGGAACATGAGGTGGGGGACACGAGGGAGCAGGACCTGACCGTGGCATGAACAAACAACACACAAAGCAGCAACAAGACAGAGATAAACATCCATAAGCAAACAGAGATGATGACAAAGAACTGAATATAAAAACAGGTGAGTGATCATCAACAAGGAACAGGTACAAATGGGCGTGGCAGGCTTACGGGAAAACTACTCATCTGAGGACTGGTGAATACTGGCACAAGATACACAAGAATGACAAAAACACACAGAACCCACGAAGGAGACAGAACGCATAGAAACACAACCGACATGAAACCATGCTTAACTGCAATAACATTTTACAACGGAAACCAGGAAAAAACTAAACACAAAGATTACAAGCATGAAAATCAATACAGAAAAATAACTCCAATCTTGACAGTTATTCAATAAACAGCTATGCACTGTTATTTAACACCAATAAGCCTAAATGTAAAAGCACTGCATGGAAAAACTTTGCCCTCTCCCTGTGATTCAGTAGCTTGTAGAGCTGTAGGTAGGTAGGTACATTTATTTATATAGCACTTTTCAGCACTAGCCGACTCAAAGTGCTTTACAACACAAGAACAAAATTACAGACAGAGTTACAGAACATGATAATGACAGGTACAAGATAACTAAGCTAAAACATGACAATGATAACTAATTGTACAGTAACTAAGCTAAGTGTACAGGAAGGCTAAATGAGCTAAGCTAAACTAAACAGATCTAAACATGACTAAATGTACAGAACTAAACTAAGCTAAAACTAAACCTAACGGTACCAAACTATCTAAAAGTACCCCAGGCCCGCTATACAGCCGAAGTAAAACCAGACATATCTAAGCATGAGCTAAGACAGTCAAAAACAGTAGCTAAACTAAACAGATCTAAACATGACTAAATGTACAGAACTAAACTAAGTGTACAGGAAGATAAAGCTAAACTAAACAGTAACGAATTTCTAAATGGTACCAGGGCCCACTAAAACAGACGATGTAGTAATTACTAAGAGAAAAGAGGGAAGGGGAGAGGGGGGAGTGGGAGAGATGACAGAAACAGCGGAAAGTCTGCATATGTGTGTGTATTTGTGTGTAGAGACAGTGAGAAGACGGTGTGTGTGTGTATTTGAGTGTTTGCAGATAGGTCCATGAATCACGTCTTTGATAATGATGGAATAATATCAGCGAGCTCTGAACGGACACAGAGATGTAGGCAGAGGGGGACGTCTTGTTTACATAGTTCCAGGAGAAATTTGAAGATAGCTGACCAAGGTCAGTCTAGTGGGAGCTGAATTCACAAACAAGTAGTAGTTGTTTTGGTTCAGGCAGACTGTTTTTGTCTGCTTTGAAAGTCTTGCTGATACTTCTCAATGG
>NC_051434.1:22997668-23002796 GCF_001649575.2 Kryptolebias marmoratus
TATATTGTGAAGGCCTTTGGTCCAACTTGTGTGGTTTTACATGTACTTTATAAATAAAATGACACTGACAAAAGGGCTGTTTAGGGAAAACTGTGCATTCTGTTAAAAATACATGTTAGGAGATTATGGATTAGATCTAAATATGATTTCTTTGCATTGGAAATGGAAACTATTTGCCTTTTTAACACTTTTTTATATCAGAAAAAAACCCCAAAAAATTACAACTGAGGTTCATTCAAGTAAAACTTGTTCTTTGTGAACTTAAAGAACTCAAACATGGGAACTAAAAGTTTTAAAACCATGACCTTGCTGAACTACAACCCTTTGCTTGAATGCATTCGGTCACATTGCAAAGACCAACACTATCTGTCTGCCATCTACTGACTACTGATATATGTTGTTCTCAGTACACCAGAGTTTAATATTTTCCATTTCAAACAACTAGGTTTGGAATATGTGATAGACAGATGATTGTTCCTTTGTTTAAAAAAAAAATCAATTTTTTCGCTGCAGTAATCCAAGAACAAGCCAAGGTGAAGAGCTAGCAGGGAAATAACACAACTTTAGTTCAGCTCAGCTTTATTTGTTGCTCAAAGAGGAAATTTGGTTTTACTGTGGTAGTAAAAACAGCACCAAGGCATTAGTCAATAAAAAACTAACACAGTTACAGTACTGAGAGGCACAGTGGAGTGGTTGTAGATATGCCTCCCAACTAGGGCCTTTCTGTTCTCACCGTGCTTGTGTGGGTTTACTCAGGTTCACCCCGCAGTGCAAAAACATGTATGTTAGCTGAACTGGTTACTCTAAATTGTCACTACGTATGAGTGAGAACATGAATGGTTTGTGTCTAAGTGGCCCTGCAGTGGACTTGCGACCTGATCACAGTGTACACTGACTGCTGAAGACTGGCAACAAAATGGATGGATAAATGGACAGTAAGGGGACATTTGGACATAAACAACCAAATTTGACTTCAAACAGTAAGAAAGGTCTGTGAAAAGCTAAGAAATTAAAACATTTAATAATTTCACAAGTTGGCTGCACACATTGTATACGGAACAAAAGAGCATTTGTATCTGTGAGTTCTAACTCTAGGGCACATGCAGCTCCTCCCTGAAGGAAGAAGAATGAGTTCCCTAAAAAGAAGGTGATCAGGACTGAGCTTTCTGCAAAAATGATCTGTCATAGATTTGTGTAGAGTTCTGCTGAATGCCAAGTATTTTACTGCAAAAGTGACACTTTCTAACTAGGACGTTAAAAGAAAAGCCAGTCAGATTTTGGATGGCCTCAGCAGGGTTTTTGGTAAGGTCTTCAGGGTGGCATTAAAAAGGTAGTGGGCTCCCCATTACACGTGATAGAGCATTATAAACAGTGGAGGGTTTTTGAGCATGTAGACATATCTGTAGAGAGGTCCTTCCCTCTCTCTCTATCTTAGTTAGTAATTATTACGTCGGCCATTTTTAGCGGGCCTGGTACCATTTGGAAAGCTCAGTACTGTTAGTTTAGCATTCTCATGTTTTATCTTCCTGTTTAGTTCTGTACGTTTAGTTTAGTTTATTTGATCTTCGTTCATACTTTCGACATGTGTCCTTGTTGCTGAGGGGGTCCAGGCTGACCTCCTCCCCCTGCTCCTGCTCCGGGTGATGAGGAGGTCCTGAGAGGGTCTCCTCACTCCTTGCTTCTGTTCCTCTCATCCAGAGGGTCCTGTCTCTCTCCGTCTGTCCCTGCTCTTGTCCTCGAAGGACCCCAGTCCAGAAAAGTCCACCATGGACTGGATGTCCTCCATGNCCTTACATGGTAACCCTCAGACCTCCTGAACCAAGAATCTCCTGGTGTTGTGCAGTTAACCTGTTGTTTTCCTCAGGTGACTCCTCTGCGTATTCTTGCCTGTGGAACCTGAAGCTTGGAGCTTACCAGACGTTCCTTCCTGGATTTTTCTGTGAGACTGGAATCGTTCCTCCGTGCACGACCTGCCTGCCCCGCATCACCCGTTTTCTGACACCTGCCACCTGGAAAAAACCTAATCTGTCAACCCTGGACCTGTCCACCTCTCCCTGGGGGATTCACCTTTTCACTGGAAGTAAATCGGCTGCCTGCTGCGTGCAAGTTTCCCCCGAGCTTCCCACTCT
The DNA here is from genome assembly GCF_001649575.2 of Kryptolebias marmoratus. Taxonomy (NCBI): domain Eukaryota; kingdom Metazoa; phylum Chordata; class Actinopteri; order Cyprinodontiformes; family Rivulidae; genus Kryptolebias; species Kryptolebias marmoratus. The sequence continues at coordinate 22,999,798 of NC_051434.1, forward strand.
AACATCTCCCCTGTGTTTTCAGTGACCTGAGTTCCCGAGTCGTTCCCGTTTATTCTCTGGACTTACCATCACCCTCATTGTAACAATAAATTATTCTAAACCAAGTCCTGTCTCCTGAGAGTTCTCTCTGTATGTGGGTTAGAAGCCTAACTAAAACCATGACAGTTTAGTTACTATTATGGTCACTTCTGCCTGATGTAGCTAATTTTCACCACATCTAAATGTATATTTATTGTATGTGCTTTATTCAGAGTAACAATCTACTTCAGCAAAAGCATATGTTTCTTTTTTTAGATGACTGTAAAAAAAAATTCAGACATTACAGGTTAATAAGAAAATATTTTTTTTAATGAAATATAAAACTTTGCAGCAAAAACTTAAATCAAAGTGTGAAATGAAAACTTCCCCAACAACACTTTGATGCACATTTTATTTTGAAAGTTTAATCCTGTGGCAATTTAATGATAAAAACACAAGCCAGGCTGGATGAGTTTTATTTAGGGCCCGTCTCAGTTCAGACCTTTGTTCACTCTCACCACAATCTTTGTAACAACTTTTTATATTAAACATGTTTCATCATCACCTGCTGCTGAACACACACTGACTATAATGGACTTAAATAAAATGTTTGTATTTGTATGAAAAGCATTACGTTGCCTCATCTATACAGAAAAAGAAAATTAAAGTGTGCCCTTTTCTGTTGTTAGCAAAATATTTCCTAAAATATGTCTGCAAGTCTGTATCATTACTTTTTATAGAGACAGAAAAAGGTCCAAAGGAGGAGTTTTATCATCAGAAACACAAGGAGTTTAGATTTAATTTGGTGGGAGATAAAATCACAGTTAAAGCTGAAAATGTCCTGCTGTGTTTCCACTTTTCTAAAGATGAAGAGCAGAAAGTTTATTTGAAGACAGCATAAAACCATGACCTGATGGATTCTCTCAACATTAAAGACTTTATATAAATCCAGCAGCTTTTCACAGCAAACAACAAAACAAACCTAGATCGGTTTATTCTTCTTCTTTTTGACATATTTCAAATGTTCACCCTCACAAATTCACTCTGTTCTTTAAAAAGTGTGGTCAGGCGTCAGTTCTTGTCATCATTTAGGTTCTTTTTCCCGGTCTGAACTCTTCTTCTTCACATCCTCCTCTTCCTGCAGGTCAGTGCGCTGATGTCCATGAGAGAATCGATGCATCAAAACAGAGGTGTGACTGTGGAGCTCAGCAGCTGACAGAAAATGTCTGTATGAACACATGAACACACAGTGTGAACACCTGAAACAGGTGCAGCCGCTGCTGTAGGTCACCTGATGTTGACTTGACTTCATCTGATTCATTTAAATAATTGTTGCTTCCACACAACTTTCTGTGGCAACACATGCAGACAGTGAAGGGACCTCACGGTGCATTCAAGTACAACCTGTAACATCGAGAATCCACTCTGAAACAGCAGAGAAAACTGAAGGTTAAACCACCCGTTTAGGTTTACAGCCACAGTTTCCAGTCTCACACCTGTATTTTTTTTTTTTGTTTTGTTTGTTTGTTTTTTATTACATCAGTAAGGTCTGTTCCTGATGCTGCAGAACAGCAGGCATCATCTGACTGGAACCGGATTATAATCTGGATCTGATGTGGACTGAAATGATTTAGACTTTTGGATCAGAAACATTAACAATACAAAGTTTTTCCTGTTTTCAAGGTGATGTTCCTTCAAACCAAACAAGAAAGGATCCTGGTTCTAATGTCTAAATGCTGATGAGGGTCTCAGTCGCTCAGGTTTGGGCAGCGCACGTGCCGCCCCCCCATGACGTCAGACGTCACCTCGGCTTTAAAGGCAGCAGAGCCGTTCTGACGCCTCACTTCACCTAGACTCTGACCGGTGTGGACTGCTTCTACTCAAAAAAAAAGACTCGCTGAAAACAAGTAAAGAAAAGGACTCGAGATGCCCATCCATGAGCTGATCTTCATCTGGGGACTACCTGCGGCCTACACGGTCCTCGGAGGTCAGATTGGTTACAGTGGAATTAATGAGGAACATCCTGCAGAAACACCTTAAATTCATCCGAACATCGAGTTTAAAGGTCGAACTGGTCCGAACCGGTCCAACCCGGCTACAAGCTAACCGCTCACTTCCGCTTACAGCTCCTCCTTCACAATAAGAGCGTTCAGGACTCACTTCCTGGATTTAGCTTCTCTTTAGCCGTCAGTTTGTTTGTTTTTTAAATAAACTTATTTTAAAACATTTTTTTCCTCCGGGCAACCAGACCTTCTGTAAAATCTGAAACTGGTTTTGATCCACAGTTTCAGACTTCCGTGTCTGTGACGTCATGAGGATCAGCTGATCCACATTTAAGGGGAAACTGAAAGAAAAGTAAACAGACCAGAGGGCAACGATTTATTGCCTGAGAGACTTCATCTGACAGAAGTTCTGGAGGGTTTCTTTTCTCTTATTAACACAATAATAACTAAGTAAGTAGTTTTCTGTCATAGAAATCTGTCTGCAGCATTAATATTAAATTAACATTAATATATAAGTTTTTATTGGACATGACTCTAACTTTGTGGATGTTTTTTTGTGTTTGTGTTGCAGATAAGAGTTCTCGTGACTCTGGGCGTTCTCTGAGCTGCCGTTTCTCCTCCCTGCAGCAGAATTTATAGAACTGACAAACAGAACTCTGGTTTAATCATCGACTCTCTTCAAACCATGGAGAAACGCATAAACAGGAGAGGATATGTAGAACACTTTGTTAGTCATCGTCACCTGAAGCTAAATGATCTGAAACAAGAAGCTCGAGCTTTTGGATTGCCAAGCAGGTACCTCTACAAAGAAAAAATTCCTGAATATCCTAAACCAGAGATTCGTGTGTGTCGTCTGAAACATGAAACAACAAGTGCTGGATTAGCTGGAATCAGGCAGGATGAAGGCTTCAGGGATCCATTTGAGGGCGGAGAAGCACTGGTGTGGTGGAGTTTGTCTGTTGGACCAGAGGAGATCAC
>NC_051434.1:23002896-23003835 GCF_001649575.2 Kryptolebias marmoratus
GATCTTTATAGTGATATTTCAATTTCAAAAGAAAGTTGAACAGGAAAAACATGTCTTCAACTTAGACATAAGTCTATTCTGAATTTCACACTACCGTATTCTAACCATCTACGGTCGATGCCCGCTCTGCAGCGGGTATTACGTCACACAATTAAAAAAAATGTCCTACTGAAATCATGCAGTTAATACTCTGACCAATCAGAAGCCTGTTGTACATAACCCTTTTCATTGTTTTTTTGTTTTTTTTTCATTTTGCACAACTTAGCGAAACTTTTCTTTACCAAGTCACTTGTGTGGTGAATGTCCTACTTGCTAAAGTAAGTACAGTTTTGCTTGAGTATTAAAGCGTAACAATAACTTACAAAATGAATGTGTTAAGTTACATATGACTATGGAAATATTTTCAAATTAGTTAGAATGTTATTTAAATGTTCATATAAAAAACTTTCGTAATTTGTAATTAAGGGTTCTGTTGACTTGAGCTAACCGGCAAAGTACCACTTGTACCATTTAAGAAGAACGTAGGGATTTACACAAAGCGTATTAAAAAGCTGAATGTTATTCTTTGGAACACTCGTTGTGTCAACAGGTAGGAGGATGAATATTTCGTAGCTCTTGCGTGATTTGGGGATGAGTTATGTAGTAGCCCTGTTCTCTTGTAGCATAAAGGGGGTAAGTGGTATATTGGTGCGGTCAATGACTTATATGGATAGACATGACACGCCGCTTTAAAGGCTCGGGCCGAGATGCGGCGAAAGCGGCGCCATCTTGCTACAGTATACTTAAAGGTGCAGGGCTATATAAACAATGCTGAGGACTAACGAAATAAATTTTTTAGTGGGTAAGATGAGCCCAATAGTGCATGTACTTTAACATACAATGTCACAAATACTCAGTTATTGTAATTTAAATAATAGCAACCATGAATTTAAAAGAAAT
>NC_051434.1:23005462-23013706 GCF_001649575.2 Kryptolebias marmoratus
CAGCCTTGTTATTAAAAGAAAAACACTTACTGATTAAATGTAACGCCGTCCAGACATTTTCCGTGAAGATTTGTGCAGAAAAATGCAGCATAAAAAGAAGGCATTCCTGTATAGATAAGCGCTAAAGCGGAGCTGTATTACTATCGTAAGATGGCAGCGTTTTTAGCTCATCCAAAGTCACGTGATGTCATGTCTATCCATATAAGTCATTGGCTGCGGTATTCGCTGTAAATAGCGAAATCATTTGAAAGCCACTATAAGCTCCAAATTGTCCACTTTGACAGAAAGCTTGTGGACGCTTTTGCGCCCAGTTAAGTGCGGTTAATATGAACCAAATGGCTAATAATAATAATAATAATAATAATAATAATAATAATAATAATAATAATAATAATAATAATAATAATAATAATAATAAATAGACAATGTAGAAAAATCTAAGTTAGATTTTCTATTTTATAAACCCAACATCCATGAAACATGTAACTATGAAAAACCAATAGCAAATGATAATTTATCTTATGTTACAATAATTATAAAACATATTTCTCTTAAAACAATTAATCCTCCTGCCTGAAACCAAAAATCACATTTTAGCCTATTTGTGAGCTTATTTTCTATTAAAGTATTTTGGACATGTTATGCTTTTTAGTTATGGTAAAACATATCTGCTGTACTTTCAGCTGTAGTATAATGTTGTACAGTATAGGACATAGTTCGATATATAACTTCCAGAACAACAGATGTGATGGCCCATGTCATTGCTTGTTAGCATTCATAATAAAATTAATATTTATTTGATTTATTATGAAACATTTCGTGATTGTAATATATCATCACTTGATTTGTCAGGTACAAAATATGGCAAAGCTAAGAAGAGGCCAAAGGCATGGCAGTCCATATTTATGGACACTGTCAGGAGGTGAGGAAAAGATAGTTGCAGAATTTTCTGCATTTGGACTTTTACAAAAGAAAATACGTTGGAGCAGCACAATATGGGAAGATTTTGCTGGAAAGCTGTTTGACGACAAGTCAGTTAAGAAGAAGAAGTGGCTTTACACTGTTTGGAACTGTGACAGAAAGTCAATTAGAACAAGAGTTCTCCAAAAGCAGAGGGAAATTTCTTTTAGAGATGTTCAATATGATACAGAAAAAGAAAAGAACAGATGGAGGAGTGACAGGGAGGAAGGACAAGGGGAAAGTAAAGTAAAGAATGTCAAGGACAACACTGCTCCAGCTAATGTCCAAGAGATTAACAACATTTGTAATAATGAAAATAAGGACACGTCTCAGAACATATGTGAGTTTCAACTTTATGATAAAGAGGGAAAAGAGTTGACTCAAAGTGAAAGTAAAGGAACTAGTGACATTCAAGTAGATTTTGACAAACACCATCTAAATACTTGCAATGACAAAAGTACAGTGAGTCCTAACAATGATTCATGTGCAGATAACACACAAATCCACAATGATGTTCTTGAAGACGAGGTTCCAATCCTGGAAAGAGACCAAGTCCTCATCACAGACAGCCAAAATGGTGAAAGTGATTTACAGAAGAAATCATATCAAAGTCCAGAGTATGATCAGAATACTTTGTTTTGTGTTTGTAAACAGCCCAACAACCCAATAGAGCCATATGCTCAGTGCTGTCAGTGTAAAAACTGGTTTCATCCCATTTGCATTGGCTATGAAAGCATAGAGGACATAGCAATTATATCACCATGGTCATGTCCGTCCTGTAGCGTTCTTCCAACAGCAGGCACTGAACATTTGGAGAAGATAAAGAAGAGGTTGCCTTATGGGAATGACAGTGTTTCATGTCCTCAAAACTTTTCTTTCAGTCTGACAAGAGAGGAGTGGTTAACAATTAAACCACAGCACAGAAAAGGTTACAGTGTGCTTAAAAGAGGCTGGACAGAGCTAATGAGCCATAAGATATCTACCATAAACAAATATTGTGTCCTATCATTCAAAATGAACAAAGTAACAAGTAAACTGGGCCGGAAATTTGCAAAACAATACTGGAAAGGTAAAGCAGAGTGCAAATTCAGTGGCTGTACTTCCTACTTTCTGTCTATTAAGGCTGACCCTAATACAACACAAGGGGACATATTAGTCGAAGTCTCTGTCCAAGGAAAGATTAGCCACATCAAGGATGAACAACATACACGGCACTGTCGACAACCAGAACGGGACAAACTTCAAAGTACACTTGGTGAATTTAGTCCCATGCTTTTCCACACAAAACAACTTGCTAGTGCAGATGAGGAGAAACTGTCTTTGGGAAATGTAAATAAAGTGAAATCAGTTGCAGTTCTTCAGAAAATTTCGAGTGAAAAAAATCTACAAAATCGCCTTGACAGAGATGTTTTCATGGAATGCTTAGAAATCCAACAAAAACAAGACAAGGAACAGCCAAGCTCAAAAATGAAACACAGCAAAATCCAATACATTGCAATGTCTCCGTTTGTTATACACACATATTGCGAATCTCAGTTGGCTCTTCTTGAGGATCTTCAGAAAAAAAAAGTTGCTTTATTTACTTGGATGCTACTGGTAGTGTAGTTGCCAAGCCACAGTCCATAAGTCAGTCAGTACTTTATTATGCAGCTTGTGTTTCTTGTCAGTATACAACAAATACAGTCGTCCCTGTAAGTGAAATGCTTACATCAGATCAGACAACAGCAACAATTTTGCACTGGTTGACGTGTTTGCGACGAGACTTCTTCTACGTTTTTCATAAACATCTGAAGCCACAAAAGATTGAGACAGATTTCAGTTGGGCTATGATCCATGCTGTAGTACAGGCCTTCAACAATGTCACTGTTCAAGAATATCTGAAGATTTGCTTTGACTTTTGTCAAAGGAATGAATCAACACAACTGACAGTGATACATCTGTGTGCTGCACATATGCTGAAGCTGGTCAGCATAAAAATATCTAAAGTGAAATGCACAAAGGCCACCAAGCAGCTGTTTCTGTATTGCTTTGCCCTTCTGCAAAATGCAGTACAACTTGATGACATTTTTAAAATAACAAAGTGCATTGTTCATGTGTTTTCCTCCAGAAAACAGACCAAAGATTTTAAAGAAAATTTGTCTGTCCTCGAAGAATCAATAAGGACACAAAACACAGCAAATCTGAAAGTGAACAATGAAGATGAGGTTGAGGATCACAAGAGTGCTCCAGAAGATTTTCCTAAATCTCTAAGCAAGTCCTCACCTTTCTATTCTCCTATTCAGACGATTATCAACCAAACAAAGGAGAAAGTGGAGAAAGAAGATGACACAGAAGAAAAACTACAGTCAAATATGTATTACTGTCTAGCTGTGATAGATATCACACTACATTTTGCTGGAAGCATTCCTATATGGTCAGGGATCATGATGACAAGTATAGGGAAAAGTCGAGACAGCAACGCAGTTGTGGAGAACTGGTTTCGAACAACAAAATCTGTAGTTCTCATGTCAAAACTGCACAGAAGACCAGGTGACTTTATTCAACTCCAGCAGGAATTTATCACAGGAAGACTAAAGGGAATACAGTTTTTGAAAAAAAAGGGGCCTACAGTTAAATTTGACTCTGAAGACAAAGCCAAATCTGAGGGCCCTGAGACACTCCCATTATCCCAAGAAGAACAGTGGAAAAAGAGAAGTACTTCTTCAAAGAGAAAATCAAAGTACTTTGGTTCGCCCCCTGCTGCCAAGAAAGTTAAAATAACTCAGACAAAAAAGGGAGGCTGTCCATACTGGGGAGGCCAAGGAACAATTCAAGATAAAACAATAACCATGACCAATACATGCACAATAGACAATCTGCTATACTTCTTACATTTGGCAATTAAAAGAAGACTAGGCATTAAAGATGACTTAGAAAGAGCATCCAGACAAGACCAGTGGGTGTTAACTTTGCTTCAGGTTGACAAGTTGTTTGAGAAGAAAGAATGGGCACAGGGAAAGTTACTGTGGCTGAATCAAATTGGGAGATTTCATGGACAGTCCTGGGATGCCTTTGGAACTGAAGAGGACCTGGTCACATGTAGACTCCATTTTCTACAGTCATCTGAAATAAGACAAGAATGCAGAAATCCATCTTGCCCAGTTGCAACCAGGTTGTACAACACCATCGAGATTGTGTAAGTGTTTCATAAATTTCTCAAATTCTGTTCTTTTTCATAAAAAAAAAATCTTAGTGAAGTTTAGTGAGGAAGAATTAATGATTAAACATTGATGTTTTAGGTAATGTTTTTTATTTTTATCGTTATCTAACTTTTACTACAAAGGTGTGATGATTTCACCAACTTGCAAGAACAGATGGATAAGTGGAGCAACAAGACTTTAAAAGTACAAACATGCCATAGGTATGAAGTGAGAAAATAATAAGAGATTTCAATAGTGATAGATGAAAAATGTTACCTTAAAACTGTGGTAGCACCCATAGTGCCAATTTGATTTGTAACTTTGATTTCTTGCAGTTGCCCTGTTCCCTGCACTGAAACGGAGGCCAAACATGAACGTGTTTTTTTGCATGGACTTCCCTGTTTGATGCTGGTGTCAGCAATTCATAAAGGACATGTGTCTGACAAGCTGTATCCAACTGCCCTGCCATCCATCTTGTCAGTTCTTGGTGGAAAGTAAGAACTATCAACATTTCTTCCATGTTTGTGGCATATTACCTTTTTTGTTGGGTAGTTTACCATTCATTATGCTTATATAAAATGGACTGTCTTTTATGTCTGAAGTAGAAAAACATTATGAAACAAAAGATAAACAAAATCAACATTTATTAGCCTACAAATAAATACATAAAGTAAAATAAGAATAAACTAAAATTCATAAATTTCACAAAGACATAAATAATAAATTGCTCCAACAGGTATTTATAACTATATTATAAAAAAATTATTTTATGTTTTTGTAGGGAATTAACTCGCAGTTGTTTTACGTTTTGTTTATATTATAATTTCTGAACCATACAGTGAAATATAAAATTTTTTGAATGAAATTACTATTGTGAAAATCTGTTATGAGATGGACAATAGTTTCACATGTGCTTGGATGCACCGACAAGATAAATCCACTGCTTGTCCTGATATTGTATTGGTTCTTGAATTTCCAAAAAATGGATATTTTATTAAAGATCACAATGGCTGTTTATTTTGTGATAAATAGTGACACCAAAAACTGTCTATAACTTAGGATTATTTGCTCTAACTGTAGCTGTAATGTAAGTACTTGACATGTTGTTCCAGTCACACATATTGCATAATTTTAATAAAGCATTTATGGATCTTGTGTCATTAGTTAACAGGCCCTTTGTAGAAGTGAAAAAAGCTAAAGTCACTGGTCTTAATCAATAGGGTCATTATTTTCATAATTTCAATTCAGGCTCTCTCTGTCATGATGTGTAGGTGGGGAGAGGTAGGACCCAAATGCAGAAGTTAATGGTGATGATGATGTAATGAAAAAATAACAAAATACAAAATACAAAATCAAAGCCGAGAACACTAAATAACAAAACACTATGAGCTAGGGCAAGGCAAGAACGAGACAAGGCAAGACACGACAGGAGCTACACATAGGGGGAATATGATGGAGGATCCGATGGGTTATGACTAAACATGAAGAGCTTAAATAGTGGGAGGATGATAGGTGGACAAAGACTGATGTGATACTAAATTAACTGCAGGTGGAGTGAAAAAGCTTGGCGGGAAATCTGAGGAGAGGGGAAGAGCATGGCCACAGGGGGCGAGAGAGAACAACTATGGAAAACAAGAAAGGGATTCTATTACAAGAACTAAAGATAAAACAGATCTACAGCAAAACAGAAACCTAAAGGAGTGCTAAGGGGGAACTGGGATGAAAACTACAAACATACAGAAACTAAGATCTACGATACTCAATGAGGAGGACTGAAAGTAAAACTCAAAACAAGACTAATGTAAGAAAATATAATACTTCATAGGAAAGTCAAACACAGAACCTAGAATGCAAAGTAAACCTAACACAAAACAAAACCCAAACAGAACTCAAAACAGTGCAGAACTATGACACTATCTCGCTCTCTCTATATATATATACATACATATACATATATATATTAGATATAACATATAATATACTTTTTTATATTAAAGTAATATTGTTTTATGTCTAATCAAACAGGTTTGAGCCAGCTGCTGTAACTTACCATGTTGCATCAAAAAATCACTTTGTGGGATTCCACAAACTGGCAAGTGACAGACAGTGGCACTTCTATCACGGGCTGTCTGAAAGCAAAAAAACAGGAAGTGGAGACATAGGAGTTCAAAATCCCAGGATCACCAAAATACTCCAACATAACGCAAGCGTTGGGCATATTTTGATGATCAGGGTAAGATTTGGCAATTAAGATAATCATGTAATTTACCTAATTTTTTAGAAGTCACATAAATAACATACATTTTCAAATCAGTGTGTGTACAATATAAAATAAATATTGTATTTAAAGAATACAAAAAATGATAATTATATTTAAATTTAGGATAAAGCTGACGAAACTGTGGAGGAAAGGCGACACAGTAACGAAGAGCTGGTGAACTTCATTGTCCACCAAAGAGGTGTGGAAGAACATCTGAAGGTAAGGCTGATTTTAGGTTATTGTGTTTATAAATAAAGAGCTCCAGGATTGGTGTCCTGAAACTTCTAAACGTATCTCTGCTTTAGCACACCTCAGTAGAATAATGACATCACTAGAAGGCTTTGGTGTGTCTGACCACATATCTAAAAATTGCACATTTACAATCTTTGAAATCCATTTTTATGTAATACCTTGAATTTATGTATTACTAAACCCTTGGATGTACATTATTTTTTAGTGTGTTAGTAACACTTACAAAAACTATTACTTTCCCATCCATCCATCCATTTTCTGCCGCTTATCCGGGGTCACTGTACTTTACCTTATTATCATAAACTAAATGATGACACTACACATACACTTTTTATTTGGTATGTTACAATTACATGGTTATGTAATAATAATAATACAAAAAGGCAATAAAAAACATGCATTGGACAGTAAGCAAGAACATGTAGTGTAAAAGTAATCAAACAGAATCCAATGTTAACTATTTCTATTAATTAATTTAAAATTTATTGATTGCTTGTCACTAACAGTAATACCAAAGTACATTGTGGAGTTCAAATTTAAATAAAAGCTAACAACCAAGATTGCCAAAATTGTTTGTATGGTGTCAAAGACAACAGTTGTTGTTGTGTTAAAAAAAACAAGACAGAGATTCCTTTTTTAGAAAGTAACTGCCTTTGTCTTTTTGAATTTTACAGGAAATTCTGTCGGGTAAAATGATGCCACATTTCCAATTTCACGAGAAGTGGGTTCCCATCATCTTTGATGATGACTTACAACTTGACCTAATAGTGACATACCTGTCACAACTTCTGGACAGCTGTGAAGAAATAACTGCTGAAGTCATTAACATGATTTCAGTAGACAGAATAAAATACATCCTAACTGTCATGCTGCCTGAGGTTTGTTACTGGAATTGCTTTATACATAATCTCTACATAGATATGGAATTACTCAGTAATTACATATTTCAATAAAGAAGTGTTTTCAAATACAAACAAATGTATATTCATGAAACATAAAGATTGTAACACTTACAAAATCACAAAAACAGTAAAAAATAATCTTCAATTTTTACTTAAATTCGAATAGCACTTTTAGCACACCTATTTACAACAAATGTCTTTGAGTCAGTTTATAGAACTAAATTCAAATCAGTTCATTCATACCTTACAAATGATTTAAAAAAGGTTCTTTGTAAGGAAATACAACAAATTGCATGGAGTGGATTTATAGCATTGATTCCTGCTAGACCAGCAGGTTATGACTGGAATACATGGCATGCATTTTGGGACATTAAAACACTGTTAAAAGTAATATTCAGACAGTGGTAGAGTATGTGGACCATATGAGAGGTCTACAACCTTTTCATTCTACATACACTTCAGTTTAACCTGTACTTCATGTATATTGATTTTAAAAAGAGACCATTAGCCAAAATACAACATTCCTCAAAAGAAATATGTTGTTCAAAAGTCCACTGGTCAGAACCAAAATAGGTAGAAATAGGTGAAGAAAAGCAGGATATGAAATAATAAAACATGTTAGCGTAACGAGAAAGGAAAGGTTTGTAATTGTCACAGTCTGCTTGGGTGTGGGTTTTGTTTTGTACACTTA
>NC_051434.1:23014962-23017184 GCF_001649575.2 Kryptolebias marmoratus
GGTGGAATCGCCCTTTAGCTATTCGACGCTAGAATTTAATGCCAACTTCAGCGTCGTCTGCAGAAACCTGACAAATATGCTTCAAAACACATTAATTACTGGGGAAAAACGAGCAGCACTTTTATTTTTTATTTATATTGTGTCATTTAAGCTTGTTAGAAAAAAACTAATTGTGTCAAAGCAGACGAATATTTATATTTATATTGTTTAAAATGATCATTTGCGGTAAAAATGTCTGAATTCTCCCGGTAAAAGTGTAGAATGGAACAACGGTTGGTAGGATTGAAAACATCACTTATTTTGTTTTGAGAGCTCCGGGTTTTAACAGTTTGGCGTCGAAATCAGTAAAAAATAAAATGGCGACCGGGTCGAATTTTATAAAATGCCAAAGAAATGTTTTTGTGTTGCTATGATGGAGACGATGGAACTTTAGAACCGCGTCCGACAGAACGTCAGACGGCTTTACGTACAGGCGCTTTGGCCACGTGACGTCACCACACAGCAGAGCTTAGCTACCGTAGCTAGCTAAATGCTAACTGTAGCTAACATTTATGTTGTGGTGCATTTAGCTACTTCTCTGTAGTTATTTTATGCGGTGTAGCTACCAGGAGTTCATGCGACCTGTTTCTGTACAGAAAACCAAAAGTGTTTTTTATTTACGATTAAAAAAAAGAGTAATTTTAAAAACCGTTGCTGTTTATTATTGTCAACATCCAAGTTTGTCACAATAAATCAAGCTAACGTTTCTATGGTTCTTTAAACTATAGTTTTTACTATTCATGCCTCTTACAGATGCAATAATTATGAAATAAATATGATTTATAATATTTGTGTCACTTAAAAGGCGTTCCATGTCTGAAGATTGAACTGCCATTTTAATAAAATTTCACTTTGACTTATTAAATGACTACAAAAAAAGGTTTAGCCAACTATTTTTGTGTTCAAATTGGATACAAGTTGTGTGTTATCTGTTTGTGTGTATAAAGATTTGTTTTAATTATTTTAATGTGAACAGGGTTTAAAATTGCCATTCAAATCCTTTTCTAATTGTCTTGTTGAATATCAGAGCTAAGATGGTATCTGTGGTTTTTCTGCTGACAGTTTCAGATTGTGCTTGTTTCTCATCTCAGTAATGATTGTAGCTGTCTGATATGATAAATGTTCTTATTTTCCATCAGGTGGCCTTCGGCGCGTCCACCATCAACCACCTGCTCTGGCTCAGCATCGGGTCCAGCAGCGCCTGTTGGACCACGTGCTGGGGCTCCTGCAGGGACTTCTGCCGGGGCTCCTGCTGGAGCTCCTGCAGCTCCAGTAGCTCCTGTAGCTGCTCGGGCTCACCTCCACAAGGAGGAGCAGGGAGGACTGCTGCTCTGAACAGGTTAGTCAAAGAGGCAGAGGATGAATGATGAGGATAACCAACAGCATTCTCCCCCCTCAGATTCCTCTCCTTCAGATATTTGGAGAGGCCCTTCCACGAGGACGACTAGTCCTACAACCCTGCGTGCTGCAGGATTGGACAACCTTTGCGTCTGGCGAGGTTTGAAGTGCCTTAGGTAGCGTCTTGCTCCAGGGCCAGTTTGTATATAGTTCATTTGTTTAAAAACTGAAGGCTTCACTAAGCCACTAAGCCAAAGGCAGCTGGAGCGTCTGGCGAGGCTGTCGACTCACCTGGTAGCGTCTTGCACCAGGTCTTGTTTTCTTGTTTCTTACATTAGCAATCAGTAAAATAACACAGGTGAGATGAGCTGGTGGAGTGTCTGCTGGAGGGACAGCAGCAGACTTCTGCACTTTGACTGGAGGTGGATCTGAGGAGCCGGAGGAACCTGAAGACCCCGACACTGTGAGGATGGTCCTGGAGCAACGTTCATCAGAAGAGAGGCAGGCTGGATCAGGACTTTTTCTGGGATCTTGTTGCAGCTTCACCCAGGAGATAAGAAGAGATACACCACATCTACCTCCTGAAGCTCCTCATGGAGAGCTGCTGGCTGCAGTGGCCATTTTGCTCGGGCACAGCCTGAGTTTAGTTGGTGAAGAAACACTGACCTCTGATGCTTCAACAGAAAATGATCCTTTATCTGATTTGGTTTTTGTTGGTGGTGATGGCACTTGGAAAACAAAAGGTCAGTATCTATTTATTAGAAATGTTTAAAAAATGTTACAAATTTACAAAATGTATTAATATTTATTTTGTCTTTTTATTGCAGGTAATCAACAGGGGGGGG
>NC_051434.1:23017299-23041335 GCF_001649575.2 Kryptolebias marmoratus
GTGGCTAACAGCTGGGGCAAAAAAAGATAAGTACATTTTAAAAAGAAATGTTGCGTTTCTCACGTCAATTTCTTGTGAAATTCTAACATTTATCTTTCATCTCTTAATATTTTGTAGGTTGGTAACAACTAGAAAAAGATAAGTACCATTTCAAAGAAATATGTAGAAAATGTTAAATACATTTACACAGTTTATTAACTTGTGCTGTTTTCTTGTAGGTTGCTAACAGCTGGAAAAAAAGACGAAGAAAGATAAGTGCCATTTAAAAGACATCTTTAGAAAATCTTATGTATTTGTGAATTTTACGAATATTTATGTGCTTTTGGTTTGTTTTGTAGGTTACTAACAGCTGGGACAAAACAAATGTTTTATTTATTGACATGTAGGGGGTTGTCATTTCTCATCAGTTGCCTTGCTCGAGAGAATTTGAGAGATTATCATGACTGGATCCTGTTATGTTCGTAAAGTGTAAAATATTGTGATATGTTCAATGTTCGTGGATCATCTCAGGCATATCATATAGAGAAGATGGCTGCCTACATGTGCCAGAACAGATTTGCTCTGCAATAAGGATATCTCAAGATGAGAATCCCAATTGCATGGATTATTTTATTGAATCATGACTGGATCTGAGTCTAGCATCAGAGTAGGGAGGCTATGTTGTAATACAACCTGTTTGTATGACCGTTTGTGAGTCTGTGCACACAGGTGTGAGATGTTCGTGGATCATCTGATGGATTACGAATCAAAGTTTGGCAAACTAGGGGCCTCTAAACAGCATCTTGCATGGGGCCGCCACAAAGCTGGAAACCACACTGTGTCATGAATTGGCACAAATTAGTTAATATTTTCATCACTAGTGTCATTTGTTTTATTTTTCTACTTTGTTTTTCCCCCCTCTTTTGTCTTGCATTTTGTTACGTTACTAGTGTCAGTAGCTGCACTGGCAGAACCAAACCTTCAGAAGGAGAACGGAAATTTGATGTTTTTTGTTTGATATGACAATTGACACTGTGTTTAAGTTACTGTCATCTAATAAAAACAGCTTTGCTTCTTGCTGTCATACAAACAAAACAGATCAACTTGTATTGTGTATTTTTGAAAGAAAATATAATTTTATACATAACAAATAAAAGGCTTGTGCATTTAGAAGAGATTTAAATGTGCTGTAATGTTTACCACTCAGTGGAACTGCACACACATTTATTTAACAATGTCACCATCTAGTGGTTAAACTCAGAAATAGAAGCTTGCACAGAAAATTGTAATTGTTGGATCTTCTGTCTTATGTGCAGGGCAGTATTTAGGACAGGGGTGGGCCTTCCTGGTCCTCAGGGCCACTATCCTGCATGTTTTACTTGTTCCTCTGCTCCAACACTCCTGATTCGAATCAATGGATGATTACCAGGCTTCTGTAGGACATGAAGAAGTGATTTAAGCACTGAATCAGGTGTGTTGGAGCAGGGAATCAATTAAAACATGCAGGACAGCGGCCCTCGAGGACCAGGAATGCCCACCCCTGATTTAGGAGGATGTGGGAAACATTTTTTAACACACAAATTGCTATACTGATTATGTGCAGATTAACTTTGAGGTTTCTATTTACAGAAAGCTGTGCAGACTCCATGCTTTAATGAAATGTTTAAAGTCTGACTCAGACTACCCGAACTGCTTCACTAGTTCAGCAAAACATGTATACCTTTTCAAGAACAAAACAATTTTAAGTGTAAAATTCAGAATAACAGCAGGCTAAATACCAGACAAGATGCAGCATTTTTAGTTCTTTTAACTCTCTTAATGTCTCAGGATTACACAGAGAAAAGTTGATTTTAAAATACACATACCGAGCTACTGTTTGACTTTGTGAACAATGTGTTGTCTGACAGAATTTACATTTGGAAAAAGAAAATCTGGGGGGAGGATGTCATGTGACCAAAGACAAGGTGGCATCTTAGCAGAGAATCATGTCACCACTTAAACTGTCAATATTACAAAATAAGGCATAGTGCTGATCATGTCAAAGTCTTCAGCTGCAAAACAGAGCATTTGCATTTTCATTGAAAGGTTTATTTTGCCTTCATAATTATAAATTCAAAACTTTACTTAAATTTATTGTAACACCACATGGAAGGAGAAAACAACAAAACCATGAGAGTTTTAAGATTATAAGCTGGAATGTCAGGGGATGTTGAAAAAATACTCAAGTGAAACGAGAATTACATAGGACAAAATGCTTAAAATCTAAGATGATCTTCTTTCAAGGAACTCACTTGGCAGCAACAGACATAAAAAGATGTCCAGGCCAGGTATTTCATTCAACCCCTAACAGCCTCTTCGAACACATACATCGATTCCATTTCTCACCTCAGAATTAATCAGATGCATACATTAAAGGTGTCTAGTTGTTCAAGAAATTACCTTTATAAATATCTATGGCCCAAATGATGATAGCCCATTCTGTTTGGAAAATATTTTCTTGACTCAGTCAAACATGGAAGCCCATATATTACAGGAGGGAACTTTTCCTGTACTCTGGACCCAGTCCTGGATAGATCTACTCAAATGAACAACACCCACAGAAATCAGAAAAATACTACGTAAATGTATACAAGACTTAAACGTAAAAGGTATATGCAGGATAAAAATTCCAAATACCTGGGAATATTCTTATTATTCAAGCACACACAAAAGCTACTCACACATCGACTGATTTTTAATAGCTCTAAAATTGCAGCATCAGAACTGAATACCTTGTACATTTTAAGTAATTATTATTTTGATTTAAATAAGAATAAAAAACATGGAGAGCATTAGATGGGAGTCTTAAAGCATAAATAAGAGGGAAAATTTTCAGATATACAAGTACTAAAAATAAACAATACAATCCAGAAATATCACTAGAAATACAAATGAAAACAATCAAGAAAGAATTATATCATAGCAAAGACCCTCAAATACTTCAAATTTGACCATCATAAAAGCTAAATATGACAAATTAGCAACTGATAAAGTGGCCAAGAGTTTAATGTGGACTAAAAAACATTATACAACCAAGGAGAGAAAGCAAGTCAATTATTGGCCTTGAGGATCAAAAGAATATGAGCAGAAAAAACTATCCATAGTATAAAGTCAACATCTGGTAGAGTGATTTTTGATCCTTCAGAAAGAAATAAAAAACTTATAAAGTTTTACAGTCTCTTATACAAATCAGAGTACAAAGGAAATGAATGATGCATTTCTCTATTAGTTACAATTCCAGACATTGATGGAGGAGGAGAAATCAACAAACCAATTATAATAAAGGGCCTTCTAGAAGTTATAGGTGATATGAATAGTAGCAAAACACCTGGGCTTGATGGACTGCCAATAGTATTTAAAAATAAATTAGTACAACCCCTTCTTCTTTGAGATTAGCTACTATAATCCTTATATTAAAAACAAATAAGCCCACAACTGAATGCTCTTCCTACAGGGAAATTAGCCTCATGGGATGTGACGCAAAAAATATTTTCTAGGAAACTGGACAAAAACCTAAATTGATAAATGAGACCCAACAAGGGTTTGTTTAAATGAGCCAGGGCTGCCATAGTATCCGCCATGTTCTAAATATAATACACATGAAATAAAATACAAAAGACACAGCAGTGCTAGCAAATGATGCATGCCAAGTATTTGACAGAGTAGAATAAAGTCCTCTCTTTAAACTGCTTCCAAGATATGGAATACAGCTAATGTTAGCTAAAAGATGACTATACCAGTGCAGCACCTTGAGCTTGTTAAGAAGTCGCCTGTTGGCTTCTGGTGTTGTTGTTTATGTTTAAAAGTGGGTAGTACTTGTTACATTTACTTGAATAACCACCCCTGTTAAACTCGTCTGGAGCTGGGGCTGTTTTCATTAGACCCACATGCCTGCATTATGTTTTTTATTGGTCTGTAATCTAATCAGAAATGTCATGTTTCCATTAGCTGTAAGCAACAAATCATCAGCATTGTTCATTAAAATGGTACATTACTGATGTATTAAAATTAAATACGATAGGTACACTTAAGGACATTGTATTAGCCTTTAGGTAATACAGTCGACAAGTACTTTTACTTTTAATACTTAAGTAGTTTTAAAAGCCAGTACTTTCTTACTTTTACTTAAGTACAAATGTTAATGTGGTATTTTTACTTGAGTACATTTTTGTCTGTGTATTTGTACATTGTTTGAGTACTTTCTCCACCACTGCTAATGCCAAAACAGAGTAACCCAGAACGAACGACTCTGAAGCACGATTACAAGAAGTGATTTTATTTACAGTGAGCAAACAGGTTCGCAGGCCAGGTTCTGGAGGAGAAAAGACACAGGAAGTATAGGGCTCGTTCAGAGGAAGGTGAGAGTGAGTTAAAGGGCTGGCAGGTAAGTATTGTCTTACAGCAGGTTCTAGGCGGGCGAGGCTCGGAGGTGAAGATCTGGATTCCCAGGTAAGTCCAGACATGAAGATGAAGTTCAGGTGCATTGGATTCCAGGTAGGTAACAGGCAGACAGGTTCAGATCCAAATCCAGAACAGCATGAGGATCACCAAAGTCTTCCAGAGACATCCAGAGGCAGATCGAGGCAGGCACAAAACACAAACAGACTTACTACAACACAGCAGAAAGGAGGCTAGAGAGGCAGAGACTGTTTACCAGTGAGAAGCGATGCTCCAGCGTTGACCTGTTTCTCATTACTGCCTTAATAAGCCTGGTGGTGGTGATCTTGATCCTCAACAGCTGTGGTTAATTACAGAACTGGCCAATAGGAGAACAGGATGAGCACAACAGGCAGCCATATGGCAGAATGCCACAGTTGCTCAATGAGGAAGAGAGGGAAAACCCTACTATACTCCATTCATAACAACTACTGAAGGGTTTAAATTTATTAATTACATAAATAAAGGCATAAAAGTGACTCTTGAATTTAATAAAACAATCCCAGCAAACTATGACCGTCTCGTAGAGGAGTTACAGAAGTATTGAACCAGTGGTCCAATTTATGTACATCAATGATAGAACAAATAAAATGTTTAAAATGACAATTTTACCTAAATTGTTATAGTTTGTCCAAACACTCCCAATGCCATTACCAGCCTCTAACTATGATAAGTTAAACAAAGCATTGAGTCAGTTTATCTGGAACAATGGGAAAGCCAGACTCCATTTAAAGTTGCTATATTTACCCTATGATAGGGAACGGCTTCAGCTTCTTAATCTCAGATGGTATTATATGGCTGCTCAACTAATTCAGCTACACATTACTCCTGTACAACCTCACCTCCAGCTTGGGTGATGTCATCAAATATCCAATAATATTCCAGATTTATGTAATAAATGTCTATAGATAAAGGAATAATTCTTCACTGCCTATGGAGTTGCCAAAAATCCAGAAATTCTGGAAAGAGGTTATCAAACAGTTATCATAAATTTTCAACATTGGCATTCCTTTGGATGCCAAATTATGTGTCCTTGGAATCTACCCAGAGGACTTCCCACAAACACAGAAGCGGGTCAAACGACTGGACTTTGGACTTTTACAAGCCAGGAGAGTAATTTCATAGTATAGAGGCTCCCTCTACCAAACAATGGATAGAGGAACTTTCAAAATGTATAGGTCTGGAAAGACTAACTTAAGGAAAACCCAAAAGATTTTGTTTAATTCTTGTAACCATGTATGAATATTATAGAAACTGTAAAGTGAACCATGTCATTAAAGAAGGTTTGGCAGTGGCTCGGGAGTTCAAACTCCCATTCTGTATGTTTCAGCCATTGTGTCCTTAGGCAAGACACTCCTGGTGGTGGTCAGAGGGCCCGGTGGCGCAGACTGAATGGCAGCCTCACTTTTGTTAGTCTACCCCAGGGCAGCTGTGGCTACAATGTAGAGTGCCACCATCAGTGTGTGAATGAATGGGTGTGTGTAGTGGATTGTAGGGTAAAGCGCTTTGGAGTACTTGAACGCTATACAAGTTCAGGCCATTTACCATTTAAACATAGAAATCCTGATTTCACAATAGTTCATTTATGGATACATAACAAATGAAAGTATGTGTGTGTTTGTTTTGATTAATGGTTAAGTTGTGATCTTTGTTCTCAAGCATTATTTCTCAGAATTATAACAAATAAAATCCTTTAGGTATACTGATACTATTAGTGACCTTATTAATGAAAAAAAGATTTGAAGCAAGCCAAACAAACCCACCACATTGGTATCATGTGAGGATAAAACATCAACTGTATCACAAATTACATGACTGATCAGCTGACAAATCGTAAAAAAAAAACCCAACTTAAATAAATAGAATTACAGAACATTAATACATGATTGTAACTGGTAAGGAGTGTCTCTATTATAGTTTTCACTTCACATAATCTTTGATAGCAACCACATATTTGAGAACATATAGATATTTTTTGTCTAAGACTCAAACAGATGAAAATCACTTATTAACGCTCATAATCAGCCCTGTCAAACACATCACTGAACCCTGGTACAACCAAAAAACTGAACCACCACCAGAACCTTAGAAGACCCACTTTCATCTAAACTGTTTCAGCAGTTCTATGTCTATACTTCCACTCTACTACCTTATTATTTGCATTGCTGTTATGATCTATAATGCACTCTGGGACATTTCCAGTCACTAGAACCATTTTCTCAGCCCCACTGTACCCAGTGTTCTGCCATGACAGGAACCCCTGCTAGCAGTAATGCTAACACTTCAGCTGGTGTTGATATTGACTAAATTGGAGTCATGTGGGAGAACAGAAGGTCCTACTACATCATGGTTGGTTTGTTCAAAATGAATTCTGTTTAGGTTCTTTTAATCACCACTGTCTTACATTCCTCTTTTTCCTTTAATATGATTACAAAATCCCACATTACACTGAGACTCTGTTTCCATGAGAACGATCTCTGCAGATTTTATATGGATGTGGCTGTGCTCATTGAATCTGCTGTAGTTTTCATGCCAGTTTCAGACTGTGACATTTGTTTAATCACACATGGATTGTCTATATTTGATCATCAATAACAAACTGCTCTAAATCACAAACTGATCTCAGGCTGTCAGCCTGTAAGCCGCTTATACCTTTTAATGACAGAACGCGTTCACAACACTGTCCCTGTTTCTCATATCCTTCTCTATTAAAAATAGTTGGCAAAAAGTCCTGCTCTACTGGCGTGAAGTCAGTCCACTGCACTAATGAGGGTCGGAGCGGTGGCTCCTGTTTGAAGTAGTCCAAACCCAAGTTCTGATAGTAATTCCCACATCAGAGCGTATGGATCGAAATAGGAGGAATTTTTTTATCTTTCAGGAAGCCAAAAAATTAAACTCTAGTAGGATTTTCTGGCCGGTTTGAACAATCAATTCCAACTTTCTAAACTATATTGTATCGATATTCATCCACCTACTGTTAAATTGCTGGATGCCCGTGAACCTCAGCAGCTCTGTAGACATCACATATCAGAGGGGTCATGGAAAAAGGCAAAAACACCCGAGTGTTGTTTTCAGTGTTCAGTATTAAAAAAATAGCATAAATTTTTATTGTTTTTTTTTTTTAAATGTTACAAAAAGGATATTTTATGATTTTCTTTCAATTGATGTTGGCTTCAAAACACTTTAGTTCAGCTTTAAGATAATAAGGATCAGTATAATGACTTTTTGTTGTTATTGTTCTTACTTAAGCTCTCGTGATGGTTAGTAATAGTTGCAAAATGGATGGCTTTAATGTTGAACCATGTAGTTACTGAGTGCCCTTCTAACACATAATTACTGTGAGACAAGGCATCTCATAAATAAACCTAACAAAGCATTTAAGGATTTCCAATGAGTGACAGTCAAATTTTCATAAATGTATTGCATGCGTGGAGATTACTGGTCAGTTGCTAATATAGCAGCCACTATCATTTAATTTAGTCATGTGTGTTGGATCAGATCCAGTTAGACAACAACACCAAATTAAGTGTTAGGCAGTTGTGTTTAAAATCAGATATACATTGTTCACACGTGAAACATGATGAAATGCCCATTTTCTAATAAAATGCTTCAATGTGTTTTCCTGTTATTACTTATAAATACTACAAACATGAATTTCATTGAAATGAGATGTTTGTGAAGTGAGATGTCGAGTATTGGAACTTCAGTGTTTTGGAAGTATTATAGAAGGTTTGCAAGTACATACCAGTGATGCCACCATGTATGCTGGTAATGATCATAACGGTATCCCTGGATTTGGATCATCTACCTTTTCCTGATTGACAATAATAGAACATGGATGTAATGTAACACATAATCTAAAATCATTCAAATTCAACAATGTAATACTTCTGTGGGATTAATTCTGAGCACCTTCCTTGTGGCACAGTGTGACAATAAAGTGATTATGTACATGAGGAGATTTCTTACAAGATTTTATTTAAGAACAAAATCTGTTCAATTTTATTTGGCTTCAGTTGCCTTCTTCTCAGGCTGGTGTGGGCAAGTATTGTAAAGACACTGTTTACAAGTTGGCTTCTGTAGGAGTCAAATCATTTAATGGGTCCTCCATCCTGGGAATCACTTTGTCCTTCAAATATCTAGATGAGCAAAGAAAAACATTGTGACATCAGTATCA
Organism: Kryptolebias marmoratus; assembly: GCF_001649575.2. Lineage (NCBI taxonomy): Eukaryota > Metazoa > Chordata > Actinopteri > Cyprinodontiformes > Rivulidae > Kryptolebias > Kryptolebias marmoratus. Next base: position 23,025,932 of record NC_051434.1, read on the forward strand.
TGACAGACATGTGCACAAGACACCTTCAGACTTCTGCAATTGCCCTCACAATTGAAGAAAAGATTTTAAGAGTGCACTTCAGGGCTCAAGTATGGTAACATCCTTACTGTACATGGCACAAGTTAGCAAAACTGGTAAAACTGAAAAAGTAAGACAAAAGTAAAAAGTGAAAAAAGGAAAAAGTACTATAAAGAAAAAATTGCAAAAAAATCAACTCATGAAAATCAGTAATACTTTTTTAAAATTTTAGTGCAATAAAATCTTTTTTAAAAACAAACTAATGAAACTAGTCCTGACAATAAGAATGGTACCCTTAATTTGATATTTTGTTGCACAATGTTTTGAGTCAGTGACTTCAATCAGGGGATTTCTGTAACAGGATTTAGACCAGTGCTCAGAACGTCAATAAAACTGATGGAGCTGGACAACTCTTCTGCAAAGATGCAAGTATCTGTTCATAGGACCAATGTAAGCTGCATATAGTCTAAACACTGCTGAAGCTACAGTCCAGTGGTTTAAAGGAGAACCAGCTAAAGAACCTGGAATGGTCCAGTCAAACTCCAGACCTCAGTCTAACCAAGAATCCCTGGTTTGATTTAAAGATTGTTGGAAAGAAACAGCACCTATCCAACCTGAAGGAGCTGCTGCAGTTTGGTCAGGAAGAACAGATAAAAATGACAGTAGTTAAAAGGGCCAAGATCATGGAGATGGACCTGAAGTGACTCTGTGCTGTAATTGATGCAGAAGGTGGTGACACGAAGTATTGTCTTTGGGGTTATTAGTAATGCACACTACTGTTTTGCTATAAAAATATATTTGGCATCTTCAAAGTCGTAGTTATGTTGTGTAAACTGAACGATTAAAACCCTTCTAAATCCATTTTGCATTCAAGGTTTTAAGATAACAAAACAAGGAGAATACTATGGGAAGTAATTACATTTGGAACCCACATTCTTTCCCTAATTTCTTTCTTCAGTTACAACCTGTAGGTCATGTTTTGTGCCATGTTTAAAATCCATCCAGATTAGCAGTGATAGCAGATCTACTCTTCCTACAGCACAGTTCCCTCCTGCCTTCATGATTAAAGTTCATCATCAGGGGTGTTCCCGCTTGATAAACCCAAACATCTGAGCAGGTCCAGAGTAGCTATCATGGAAACGTGATAACATTTGAAACACAAGGTCATTTGTGGTGCATATCTCTGTTTTGGAAGGAGATTCCTGAAACTATAATTAGTCATTCAAGGTTCTGCAGAGTGCCAGATATTATTAGACTTAAAAACAACAACAACACAGAAACGTCTGAAGTTATGGAATTTATGAGAGTGGAGATTGCTAAGACAAATATTCAAGCAGTGCTTGTATTGTTTATAGAAAGATAAACCTTCTCAGAAGGGCATTTGATCAGCTTTTATCCCGTATGTACTGTATTATGATGACATGTTAGTGTCTCCAGCGGAGACGGAATTTACCCGTTAGAGTTTGCTTTGAGAACAAGGTCATTCCGAGGACTTTATCAGCCACCACATGGTGAAGGTGGAAAAATACAACAAAACAGGAAGGTACAAGAAAAGGACAAAGCCTAAAAAAACTTGTACCACATTTGATAGACTTGTATGAGGATTACAGTCATATACAGTACTACATATGCTGGAAGATTTTAAAGAGTTAAGGTAGCATTTATATCTCTGATCTCAGATTTCTGTGATAAAGATCAGGAGATGAGTTGAGGGCAGAGAACCTGATTTGTGTTTAGACTGTTTTGTTCCTGTTGAGCACAATAATATCTTCATCCTAACCCTTTAACATGTCTGCTGGATCCCATCCCAACCAGACTGTTCAAAGAGGTGTTTCCCTTTAATTACATTCCTATTAGGGGCAGCTGTCTTGGGTCCAGAAAGTGTCAGATTCTATTCCCTGCCATGTCCATATGTCTCAGTGTCCTTGTCCTATTTAAATACTGCTCCCCCTGCCCACTGCTCCACTTGTGTGATGGGTCAAATGCAGTGATCAAATTTCATAATTGTATGGGTACATAAACTATTTTGCCTAATGTATTTGTCACTAATTCATCATTTGATGTCAAACCTGAATGTTTTCAGTGAACAGCAAAAAGAAAAGCCTCACTGTTCCAATACTCCTAGAAAGGAAAATCATTGCTAAAAGTTAAATAGAGCAAGTATGCCAACGTAGATTTTAAATAAAACAATGTTTTTGAAGGCTTAAAAAGATCTCATTGTATTTTAATGGGAAGATATTCTTGAAATAAAATAAATATTTTGAAAACCTTAGTTAAAAAGTTATAAAATAGACAACTAACAGTCACAGCACAGTATTCCTGATGGAGCTGAGTGGTTAAAATAGCAGAAAGCTGTGGAAGGACATACAGAAGATGCTTTAAGCAAAGGAACAGTAGGGGGAATGCTGACTCAAACACATTTAGCAACTGGCATCACAATAAAGGCTGTTTACAGTGTTTTATTCAAGCTGAACCATCTTTGAGTTAAGAAAATAGATCAAAAATGGAATAAAATGGTATGTAGACTTTTTGGCATTCTGTTTGTGTGTTGTTGTTTGTTTTATTATTTCCTCTGTCCTTTCTTATCACATGTAATACCAGTGACTGAGTCACAATCAACTCTTACAGCAGCTCTACTGGAACTCTTGTCATGACATGTTACAGGGAAAGTAAAACTTGTGTGAGAGTTGCACCATGTCGTGTTTTAATGTTTTGTTTTGGCTGTTGTTGCTTTTCCAGATGAGATTATGAGAACATTTTGCAGGAACTCAAACTCTAAAGATGGATACTTTCACTTCAGATAACACTTGTAGTGCTGTCAGGTTGAAATGTAATGATAAGAAAGCATGAAGACGACTAACAGAGCTTTTCACAGGTGGAACTAATAACATTTGACACCACCTCACTGGGTTACTGGGACACCTGACGGATCAAAGCCATCTTTAATCACAACAGCTGACTCCTAAAGGTAATCAGCTGTTGATTTACATCCAATAATTGTTTTCTGAAAGTTTTGTTACAATTCATGCAGTGGTTCATGATATAATTCACTGACAAACAAACAGGGTTGACTCTAGCAGAAATGTGCACTGAGTGAAACTTAAGTACCTGTTGTGAATGACTCGATTTCTACAACAACAAACTTTAGCCCAATATTTGTAATAGATGATTTATAGCCATGTATATGATTTGTGAGGTCAGTTAGCTGTGGTGGCCATCTTGAAATAGGTTGGCTCCGACAGTTCATCAGTTGTAGAAGTGCATCCAGTGATTATATCCTGAAAGTTTGATTAAAATCTGTCCACTGACTCACAAGCTATTTTGCTAACAGACAGACAGTGTTAACTCCAATAGTTAAAGGTAGAGTCCAGTCAACTTTGAAGTGACTTTCTGTCAAATAGTTACCAATCGTTAGTACCTTATCAGCCACGACATCAGTCATAGAGCATGGTAGTTGCTCTGTTAGTGGCAAATTAAACAAAAGTGTAAAGATTTAATATTAACTAATGTAGCATTTTTTCATAAAGTTGTTTTAGTCAAGTCAAATTTATTTATATACATTTTTTTTAGCAACAAGGCGATACAAAGTGTGTTTTATAAGCCTGAAAAATGATTACAAATCAGGCCCTTGTTTAATTAACCAGTAGTCAAACAGCATTAGTCTGAATGAAGACTTTTGTCTCTTTCTCCAAGCTCTATGATTGATGTCACGACTGATAGATACCAACTATTGACAGAACATCACTTCAGAGTTGATTGGAATATCTAGTTCCTGTGCCCTTCAAAATAAAGCTGCCAGACTTACCTAATTTCCTTTGTGACTCTTTTGTACCAGCACTTGAGGACCTTTTAGTTAACTGTGCAAACATGACACGCCCTGTAGGGTAAATTAAGGAAACTTCTGAAATGATAACACATATTTTACTTATCTTATATTTTCATCAGAAATCAACGAGCTATGGCTGCTGAGAATGATGTCCCTGAGTTCATGACATTTCAGAGTGTCTACATCACATATAATGTTAATATGCCTCAGTTCTAAGCAGGTATGGAAAACAGAAAACAAAAACATTTTCTTGTTACACCCTCACAAACCCTGCAAATGATATGAATCAAGGTGTAAAACAGCTTACCTGCAGGAAAGAAATCCTGTCAAACCATCTATGACCAGCACCTTCATGTTTGAGCTTCCCTTCTGTTTTTACCCTATGAGAGGGTTGTTTTTTGAGTTTACAGAATGTATCAGGTGCTACATACCACATGCTCTAGGCCAGGGGTGTCCAATCCTGGTCCTGGAGGGCCACTATCCTGCATGTTTTCCTTGTTTCTCTGCTCCAACACACATGATTTGAATCCATGGGTGATTAACAGGCTTCTGCAGAACATGAAGAGGGGATTTAACTCTCTCAGTCTCAAATTAAGTTTTAGTAACAGGAAAAATCAGATATTTGGGGAAATTATCATCTGAGTAAAATAAGGCTCATAAAATATGAATGTGGAGTAATTAGGTATATGCAATTCACTGTTGCAAATCTGCAACGTCTGCCTAGAGAGGGTTAACCACTGAATCAGGTGTGTTGGAGCAGAGAAACAAGGAAAACATGCAGGATAGTGGCCCTCCAGGACCAGGATTGGATTACCCCTGGCCTAGGCAAACAGAAGAAAAAAACAATTTGGGCAAACAAATGCTTTGTTAGATGAGAGGCCTCTCCAGAAAAATTTGAAGAAATGGCCAGGTGAGGGACACTGAAATGTTTGGGCTGGCACACCAAAATCAAAAGCCATCAAATAATTTTTAGGTTGCTCTGTGTAATTAGGTTATTTGAAAACTTGCAATATGGGGATTGAATCTCAACTAGGGCCAGCTGCCGAGAATAACTTGACCATGGAGTCTTCCACATATGTTTGATATACTCTGTATTTAATGAGTTTCTTTCAGCAGTCTTTCTCTTTGCCCCTCTCCATAAAGCTCAGACTGGTGAAGAACCTGGACAACAGTTGTTGGAGCTCAGTCTCTCCCATCTCACCTGCTGAAGCTTGGACCTCCTTCAGAGAGTCACAGGGGTCCTGGTGGTCTCTCTCACTGTTCTCCTTCTTCACGGTCACTCAGTTTGTGTGTTTTTACAATTAAACTTCTGGATACTTGTGCTATTTTAACCATTCATATGCTATATTACCAAAGGCGAGTGAATACTTTTAGTAATATAGTGTATGAATGAGTAAAGTAACACAAGTATCCAGAAGTTTCACACACATATGAACTTGAGCAACATCCCATTCTTAATTCATAGCATTTAATATGATGTTGGCTCACCCTTTGCAGCTAAAAAAGCTTCAGCGCTTCTGGGAAGGCTTTCCACAGGTTTAGGAGTATTTATGGGAATCTTTGGCCATTCTTCCAGAAGCACATTTGTGAGGTCAGAGACTGATGTTGGACATGAAGGCCTGACTTGCAGTCTCCACTCTATTTTCCAAAGGTGTTTTATTGTGGTCAGGACTCTGTGCAGACCAGTCAAGTTCTTCCACAACATGTCTCATCCATGTCTTCATGGACTTTGCTTTGTGCCCTGGTGAGCAGTCATGTTGGAACAGGAAGGGGTCATCTCCAAGCTGCTCCCACAACGTTTGGAGCATGAAATTGTCCAAAATGTTGTGGTATTAGGAGTTCTTTTCACTGGAACTAAGCGGCCGAGTCCAACCCCCATGGAAGTGATTGGAACACCTGAATTCAATTATTAGCATGGGTGAGTGAATATGTTTGGCAATATAGTGTATATCAAAAATCTTTAGCTATAGTTTTGCTCATTTTGGAATTTATTTATGGTTGAGCTAGTTGTATCTTTTAGCTAGTGTATTTATAATTTTAGCTTTTAGAAATGTTTTTATGCATGCAGCCCTTTCACTCAATTCCAGTTGTATTAAAAATATATAAAACTACTTATGCTGTTTTAAAACCTTTCTGCATATGAGGTGAATTGGTGAGGAACTATGAAACATGAACACTTTAATCTTGACTCAGACTCTAGTAAAAAAAAAGAAAAAATGGTTACCTTCATTTAAGCACTGTAAGCTTTAAACTCCTATCCATACATGTATGATCTACAGTTCCTAACAACATTACAAATTTCACATCAGAATCTGACAGCATAACTACAAGAATTATGTCTAACAATATTTATTTCTCAACTAAAGAAACCTGGAAAAACCACACAACTGAAATATTATTAAAACTAAAACAAACAAAACAAAACAAAAAACAGTTGTCAGGGCTTGAGGTGAGCATGGCGAACCCAACACGCAGACTCATAATAAATAAATGAAGGTTTAATTCTAAATAACAAAACTGAAAACAAAAGCTGACGAGGCAGCAAAACTATAAAAACAAAAATCCAGGCAGTAGACAAAGGCGAGACAAGGCAAGGCAAAACGGGGAGGGACCAGAGACAAGACATGAACCTAACACCAACAATGAACGGGCGGGGAGGTGGAGAAAATTACCAGCTTATAAAGCACAGGGAAATCATGGGAAGTGGGCACAGGTGAGTGATTACAATTACAGACAGGTGGAGATGGGTGTGGCAGAAACCAGGAGTAGACTGAGGGCAAAGAGAGGATAATGATAAACAAAGACAGAACATGAGAACAAAAACCAAAAGTATAAAATAAAACTCAAAGGAAAAAACAAAACCCAAGAAAGCAGGAAAAACAAGAACCCGAAATCAAAACTAAGAACAAACTCAAAAAATACTAGAAATCATGACAACAGTACCTAAGTACCTACCTATTTCCAAGGCTACACTCACACTGTACACAATCTGACTTTTTTTTGCCAAATTGTGACCAATATCTGATTATTTTTCAAATCAGACTCAGGTCCCGTTGATATATGGTCGTAAATCAGCAGCTGGGGGGGTCTGGGTGCTCATTGAGAAGATACTTTCAGATCAGAGTTTCTATTAGTCTCACTGGTAGTGTACTACTCACAACTTGGAAAATCACATACATGTTCAATCAGACCAGTCAAAAGTACTGCCTTATGAATAAAACAGGTGACAGTATTTAAACAGATGTAGCACACAACATGAATATAAGACTGCAGCTGGTGGCCAGCAAGTTTATTGGGGAGCCATTAGGTGTAACAAATTAAAAAATAAATAAATAAACAACTGGACTTCCTGCTAGCAAAACACTTTAACAACCGAATAGAAGTCCAGTTGTTTCCTTTTTGGGGGTGAAAATCTACTCACTTCAGCAAATTGGCTGTAAAACCACATCCCAACCCTGAAAGTGGATAGCTCATAACTGTTTCTTCTTTCTTTGTAATTTATGAACAGATATTCTGTAATTTACTCAGTTGTCTTTTTTCCACTTAGAGAACAGTGAAAACACTTAATTTGTTGAAAGGAGATTATTCTTTCATGAGTGACTTCCTCATGCTTGTCTGAAACAGCAGGTGGTCACTTCCTTCTTTGGTGATAGTAATGGAGGCGTATCCAACCCTTGAATCAAGGAATGCTGTTGTTTTGAACACAAAAGCATGAGGTCATTCGTGTGAAGCATTAAACATTAACCAGCTCCCAAACATTAATGCTGCCGCCTTTCAAGTTCCATTCTGGAGGAAGTTTTCATCTGTAATCAGGATAGCAATGTCAAACTCAAGGAGATTTTGTGACCTTGCATGACTGTGCAGAGTATTTTACTCTCTCAAGTCTTTTCACAGCAGCAGTTTCACTTTATCACCATCACTTCATATCACAATGTGCTGCCACAGCTTTCCAAACACATTCATGCATAGAATGGGGTTTCAGTTCATGATTAACATTCAGTTTCACCATAAGCTTAACACAGTTTCACTTCTGCTATAAAAAGCATTCATTTTCTTCTGCTTATGTACGGTCAGGTCCAGGGGGGAAACTCAGACACTCCGCTTCTCAGCAACACCCTTGAGCTCCTCCTGGGGGATTCCAAGGTGTTCCCATGACCAAAGAGAATATATATTACCCCCAAGCAAGTTATGCATCTGCCACAGGGTCTTCTCCCATTGGGATGTGGCCAGAGTGGTATCCTGAAGAAATGCCTGAACCCCCTCAGTGATGAGGAGGAGAGGGGTGTACTCTGAGCTACCCCTGGATGACAGAGCTACTCACTATAGAGCCAAACCACCCTAGGAAGTTCATTTCACCCGTTTGTGTCCAGGATCACATTTCTTCACACCTAAAGAGCTTATGTGAGTATTGGAACAACCAAAATGTTTCATTTAAAAGTATAACGGAAAAAATAATTTTAGTTAACAGGAAAATAAAAGGATGTCAACTACCATCTGTATGTGACAACATAAAATGGATAAATAAAACTGATAGAACTTGTAGTTAAAGAAATGTAGCTATAAAAATCTACACCTCTAACTACAAGTTAAAGAAACAGCTCACTGTGCATCAAATAAAAAGCCACACTTGTGCTGATTAACAACAAATGCTGTGCAGAAAACCCAGTGGTGAAAAACAAATGCTAGGAGAAACTGAATTGGACACTAAGGCTTGGCATCTTTGATGCTTCACAAGCTTATGTTAGGTTAGGTCAGGTTATTAACGGTTTGCCCCTACTAAAATTTTGGCCCTGAGCAAATTGTGTTGATAACCTCTGCTATCCTCCCTTGGCGCACCACACAGAATGTCTTTTGTGAATCTTCTCCAGGTCCACAAAATAAAATGTGGACTCTCCATTCAAACTCCAATGACCTCTTTTGCATCAGTGCAAGAGGGAGAGTCTGCTTCACTGTTCCATGGCAGTGTTTATGCATGATTTAGTTTGATCATCCTCTCTCTTCCTTTGCAACCTCTCTAAGGGGCTGTTCATACCTGTCACCTAATTTCGCCCGAGCAGTTAGACTGCAAAGGAATAGCCCAAAAATGCAGGTGTGGACACCGTCATGACACATTGAGAACATCTTTTATCCACATACATTAAGTAGACTGAAGACAATTCATCCGGACCAAGCTGCTGGACTGACATGATCTCACATACACAGCAGACCTGTTACCTGGATGTCTGAAGGTAAAACAAATCAGCTCAAAGACAGCTTAAACAGCCTTCCTTGAGAATAGGGCTTTTTTGTTTGCTTTGTTTTCTCTTTGACAAAAAAGTAAAAAAACAAAAACAGTTTGGTAGAATCTTTTTTTGTAAGGACACTCAGAGGGGACCCATAAAATCAACCACACACAGGAGTGTACAAAAGGGAAAAAGTTTATTTTCAGAAACTGGTTTCTGCTCAGGGAGAGGACATCAAACACAGCACTGTAGAGCAGTGGACGGGTGGAGCAGAGGAACAGAGGGTCTGACGACAGGGTGATGCAGGAAACCAGTGGAACAGGCTTCTGTAGAAGCAATGAAGATCTCCTTGAGGAGATCCAAAACGCAACACCCAGAGACTAGTCGATGATAAGGCAGAGGTCATACACAGGAGGTCAGAGAGAGCAAACTTAGCTTTGAGGGGCAGGCGACAATGGTCCTGAAATCCAGAATAGAAGGGATCCGTGAAGGGCTTGGCAGGAGGGGTAAATCCATGGACAGAAAGGGGTCGTAGAACACTGAAGGCTTGGAAGGAAAACGCTCTACTGGCTCGTGGCTGTCAATAATCTGGCAAGGAGGCAGAGACTGAGGGGTGTTTAAGTAGAGCAAGGCCCAGGTGGAACAGGTAAGCAATCAGGCATGGCAGGTGAGCAGAATGAGTGCTAAACACAGCATAGACAGGACATGAATCATAACATTTTTAATATAAATATCTGTTTTATCTGAATTTTAATAAATAGTAGTGTATTACCACAATGCAGTGTAGTGAGCTTCTCTTTAGTTTAAAGTTTGTTCTGAATGTTTTTGAGCTGATTGGACCTGCTGTCACTATATAGTAAAATGTGCTGTGTCAATCACAGAACAGTCTGAGCAGCATTATGCCACAATATATTTACCTAACAAAACACAGGGCTGACGTTGCGTTTACAGTGAAGCTGTTAAACGGCTGACATCCGATCACAAAAGGATTTTGGAGTGGGCACTTAACTCAGAAGTGTGTGTGCTATTGGTCAGAGCTGACTTTGTGCAATCGGCACACCATGCATGTATATACAGTGTAACGTTTGTACAGGGCCTTAAAGATTAGTGAGAAATGGTGTTTGAGCCTCTCCTTTTTCCATAAACAACATCCACAATGCAAACAAAGCAGTTATCCACTCCATAAAACATCAGAACAAGGTGCCTCAGATACTTATAGGACAGCCATGATTACAGAAAGTGTCTGCACGTCTTCCACACAGTTAAAACGTGTCCATCTGGTAGCAGTGGACGACTCTGCCTCAGTTCATCACGTCTTCACCTGCTGTGTGTTTACCTGAGGAGACAGCAGATGGACATCATCAGGTACCACAATAGCGAATTTAGATTAGAATCAGTGGACGGAGGACAGTGGATGTTTACAGAATTGTAAAGATTGTTTATACTGTAGCAAGGTGAGACAAAGATTCACAGCATGCAGCTATCACCATATCTGGTGTACGTGTGCACACACACTGGAGGAGATGCAATGACAATCTCGACTATAATGTGAAGAATGCCACCCAGTGCAGGCATGCTGGCTTGTATTAGAAATAATGATGTGTTGTCTCTCAGCAGACAGAGGAATGTCTGCTGGTCTGGGGCCTTTTCTGGGAGAACATCTCCCTTTGGAAACATTGACCACGTACGCTTTATTCTGTTAAACACTTCTGTCTTTGAATGATTACTCCGCTGCTGCTTAATAAGGCTGACCTTTGAACTTGGTAAGGAAGAATTCAGGAATGTCTGCTATTCCAAACAGTTCTGTGACTGTTTATTCTTAACTTTTACAGGAAGTTCTCTTAAATCATGACACTTACTCTGAAGTGGCTGGAAAGTTACCCTTTCTACAGTGAAATAACTTGGCCTCCCTGACTCTACAGCTAGACTCCATACTTACTGCCTGCTGTCAAGGGCAGAGGCGGAGCCATAATGTTTTTGCATGCTTGTGTGTGTTTGTCTGTACTGTTAGCAAAATAATTCATAAATGACTGAATAGATTTTAAAGAAACCTTCAGAAAGTTATTATTGGACACACATCTACAACCGATAACCTTTTTGAGTCAGTCCAATACAACATGCCGCCACAGCAAACTGACGACAGAACACCGCTGCAGTCAGTTTTACTGATATTGTGCTAAAATATGATGTGGCTGAGGAGCGTGACATCTCACTATATCACACTGGTTGTTATTTTTCAAGGTTTGACCAAAACAGCTGCAACTCTATCATAAGATCTTAGTTTGAAACTTTAGATTATAAAGCAGCAGGCATATTTGAGCCATTACAGCATATAGACCTGTCTATCCCCAGTCTGTTTCATGGGCCACTCAGGTTCCCTGAAAACAAACCCAGGAAGATGAGGAATGTACCCAGTGGCCTTAACAGTAATCAAAGCCGGATTTGGACTGGATCTCTACAATAGCAAGTGAAAACACAAAATGGTTGATGTGGCAAGTTCCATGTTCAGATAAAGTACTAACACAATTTTATCTTATTTTTGTCATTTACTGCAGCACAAACTCAACTTCTAATCAAGGTGAAGGTGCCAGCATTATAGATCATTTAAAATAGGTGTACACAAATTATTTGTGGCAGTAGAGATGTTGCCTTTTAAACCCAGGCGTGTGTCAAAATCTAAAACAATTACAAAACAAAAAGCAAACTGTATTGTTTTCCAGACCCTCACCGTGTGGTTTTTATCCCCTGATGGCGAAAACAATCACGTTTTTGCCTGTGTGTGTTTGTTTTTCTGTATTTATAGCAGCATATCTCATGAACCACTGCACAGCTTTTATTGAAACTTTTAGAAAGTAATGATTGGATGAACATCTAGAACGGAATTGTTTTGGAGTCAATCCTATTCAAGATGGCCACCACAGCTAAACCACCTTAGAAAATGCAAAATTAAGTACAACTGAGCCAGTTTTACAGATTTTAAGCTAAATTTTGATGTGGTAGTAGCTGATCATGATGTCTGGAGACATTGCATGGGATTGTACATGACATTGTTTTTAGGTTTGACCAAAACAGCCACAACTGAGCATCAGGTCATCTTAGTCTTCAATTTTGTCATAAAAGGCAGCAAGTGGGATATGTACTCCTTCAAGTCCTCACTTTTCTTAAAGATCCAGGTGTATTATTATTATTATTCTTTCATTACTGCGTTGGTGATGAAATTTTGGCTCAACAGTAAAGTTGCAGTGTCACTCACACGTCCAGTCTGTATCAGCTCTGTTCGCTGGCATCAGGCCCGCTCTGACTTCTTCTTTTGTTTCTCTTCCTGTCCCCGTTCTTTATTGAGCTGAAGGAATTTAGCAGGAATGCAGAACCAGCATCCTGTTTGGACTTGGATTCTGAGTCAGCTCTTCAGACTCTGTAACACACTCTTAGGGGGGGTCTGTAAAATCTTGGTGATATCAAGTTAAATCAGCCAACACAGGTGTGTTTTCTCATTGTGCAGCCTAGTTCCCCTCTCTTCTACCTCCACTTCAACACAACCACAGACCCGCTCCAGTTTCTCTGTAAGTTACTGATTCAATAAAAACCCATTAACCTGTGATTAACTTTGAATGGAGTCAGCTGTTGTTCTTCTTCTATTCTGTGCTGCCGGAAACACTTGACCCATGACCCGGCAGGACGTCCTGCAGATAATACAGAGACAGCCTCTGCGCTCACGTCCCTCAAAGAACAGCCTATCTAAAGTAAACAGTACGAGACAGACTCCTTCTCGTTGTGGAACGTTACAAACCACACAAAAAGAACCTGAGTGCAGGGATCACATGCTTGCATCGACAGAGGCAACGGCAGAGCGATAATGTCTGTGTGTGCTTGTGTTCGTTTGTCTGACCTGTTAGTAAAATGAACCACAGAACAGATTTTAATGAAGCGTTTGGGAGGTAATTATTTGATTTGCATCTACAACTGATTAACCTTTAAGGTCAACTCAGTTCAATGTGGCAGCTAATAGACCTGAGCCTTCACAGAAATGTCTCTACCTCAGTGAATTTTACATATATTAAGCTAAAACTGGGTGTGGTAGTAGCTGTCATTCACAGCTTAGACTTCAAGCACTAACAAAGCACATGAGATGGGAATAATAATAATGTAACTTTTAAGGTTTGTTCAAAATCACTATAACTGCATCATTTCTTAACATGAGATGGTCTTAGTCTAAAGCTCTGGCATTAAAGGCCGAGAGTGATACTGTATGTATTCCTTCAAGGAATACTTGGCCTCTAAATATTGTTTTCCTTTTTCTCTCTAGCCCTCAGCAAATTTGCTGTGAAGCTGCTGTGGAGTTAAATGTTTAGCAGACACGCCTGCTTTTACAGCCAACCTGCAGAGAGGCTTTCAAAGGCTGAAGTAGTTCATAGATAAAAACATGTAGACTGAGACTTTTTTTCCTGGAACCACGTTAAGGCTTATGAAACCTGCTGCTGTGGCTCTGATTTGAATCTTTAATGCTTTAGAACATTTTTTGAAATTTTAAATTTAGGCTGATGTGTATTTAAAAAACAAAAAGGACAGATCTTTCATTACACCACAGGAAAAGACAGTTGGAAATTGTAGCTGTAAATTCAACACACTTGTCAGTTGATGTTTTATTCAATCAACTCTTGTCCATCAACACAATCCCTGCAGCTTTTTTTTTACAAAGCAATGAGGAAGAGAAAAACCTGGCTGCACCCTGAGGTGTAGCTGACACACTGGAACTATTGAAGTTTTAGTCCATTTGGTACAAAGTTCTGACTTGAAGAGAGTGCACACCTTTTTTTTTACAAATAAACCCAGACAACATGGAATACACTGCAGAGAAATCACTGCTAAAAGTGCACAAAAGTCCAACACACCACATGGACACATGGAGCACATGGGGCTGACATATACAAACCCAAACAGATCTAGTCAGGCACATTCTGTTACAGATGATCCATTTAGATAATCCCAGTCTGGCTGTTTTGACCTGAGAAGCTTGGGCCACCCTCTGAAGACAGCTCATTCAGCCTCTGGTGAAACCACACTTCATGATCGTAGCTGGAGCGGTAAACTGAGAGCTTTGTCTTTCAGCTCAACTCCTTCATCACAACAGATAAAGTTTCGATCTGTTGGTCCACTTCTGTCTCCATCCTCCCATCACTCATAAACAGGACTGTGACTTATAATAGATTCAGGAGGAGCAGAGTGGCTGTCGTCCAGACTGAAACACTGGAGCAGATCCTCCGCCTTGCAGAGTGTATGCAGTCCACACTGTGTTTGACATGTCTCAGGGAGGTTTACAATCATGTTCTCAGAGGTGTTCTGTGTGTTGTTAAAGATGAAAATCACTTTTCTCACGTCAGTTCAACAACAAGCAGGTGACCATATTAAATATGAACTTTTTTGAACCAAAATACACAAAAAGGGCTACCAGGAAACAGACCAGATTACATTTTGTAACTGCAGTGAAACATTGTTGGTCTATTAATGATAAACTTTACTAAGTTGTGTTAACCAGCTGCTGGCCGGGGTTCCATGCATCCTCATCAACAGATGAAGTATACAAAAATAATAACCAGGAGTTTGACTCTGCTTCCATTGAGGCAGTGAAGAAACACATGAAGAACTCACCAGAAATAAATAACATTTGTTCACAATATCAAGAAAATAGTTTTTCTTTTATGTTTGTTTGTTTGTTTTTTGTTGTCGTTGTTTTTGCTAGTAGATTATAGATCCAGGAAGATTTAAGGCTACACAGAGCAGCAAAATAAGATCCTCATAGTTCTACAGTTTTGCTTGATGGATATCTAGTAACACCTATATGGAATAAAAGGCTCTTTGAGGACACTTTTTATAATTAAATCCAGAAAATGCATTTGGTTATTTATGCAAAAATTATTACACAATAACTAAAAGAAAAGGAATGAGTTCAATAAACAAAAGACAAGATCTTGACCAAGTTGTGAAATCTCAAGGAATGTTTTCTTCTGTGTTTATATGAAAAAGAACAGCTGGTTTTATCAGGACTGAATCCCCGCCTATAAGAAAGTGTTTGCTGGTTATTGTGGTTGAAAGTTTGATTTAATCGGAAACTTCTCATCAGAGAGGTCAAAGGTCACATGTGGGGTACCCCAAGGTTCAATCCTAGGACCCCTTATTTTCAATACATATATGCTCCCACTGGCTCAGGTTATAACAGGAAATAAGATTAGCTACCATAACTACGCAGATGATACACAGCTCTACATCACGATGTCACCAGGTGACTCTGAACCCATCCAATCACTGAATAGATGCTTAGAACAGATAAATGTGTGGAT
>NC_051434.1:23042067-23052105 GCF_001649575.2 Kryptolebias marmoratus
AGTGCGGGTTTTTGATGTTTGTCTCTTTCTTACTGTTTATTCATTGTCACATGCTGTTTTTATTTTGTTTTTTAATTATGTAAAGCACCTTGAAATGCCTTGCTGCTGAAATGTGCTATACAAATAAAATTTGATTGATTTTGATTGATTGAGTAACCTGGACAATAATCAAAATCATCACATTGGGAAAGGCTTTCAAGCTCTTTTATTTTGAATACAAAAACCAGGGCATCAGTTATAGAAATATAAATACATCTGTAAATAAGTTAAAGAATAAACAAATTCTTCTGCTTACATTCATTGTTGTAGCATTAACAGTAAACGTAAAGGTTTGTAAACTGAACATGATCTGCAGCACTTTAACATATGAAACATACAGTCACTTGATGTTAACAGTAAACTAATTCTCTGCCAAGAAAGGAAATCGTGCAGGTCACAGCTTTAAGGGCTTAGGAGTTGCATAGCATGCGACAGGAGTCAAAGTTTCTCTCTGACTAATTACAGAGGAATTAAATGGACATTCGACTGTGAGGAAAAACAACGGCTGCATTTTTTGGCAAGCTGCACCATCATTGAAACCTTCTGGCTTATCTTCAGTCAAAACATTAAATAGGCAATAAACTCTTGAGCCATCACAATAGACCTACTGTTGTTAAGCAGACAGAAGGTGGACTGTGTGTGTCTCATTGGAGGTAAGCTAACTGTTTAGTTCATAAATCTAAAACAAATGACATTCATTTTACTGTGACGGTGTGTGCCTGGAGGGAACAAGCTGCCATTTTCAAGTTTACTGCCTGATAATTACAAACATTGTCTTAAACATTAAGCAGAACAACATATTCCAGCTCTGATACAGAGGAACCTAAAGCAAACTAAAGGTCTACAATAAGTAAATGTAGACAAACTATTCTCAACTATATTTACGTGACTCTAGGATTTGTGAGGCTGTTAAAATAAAAATATGACAACACACATTGGTACTTTGTCCATTAAGTTCAGTTATAATGTTCAAACTTTAGGTCCTGAAGACATTTCTAAGTCTGTCTTTGAAGCATCCTTCTTTGGCCTGTGGGCTGAAGTTAAACCTAATATTGCTCAGCTGCACTTCAGCCCACCCTTCATCAGTGAGAAGATGCCATCGTTCTTCTTTGTCCTTCCATGTTTTCACCTCTGCCTCTTCAGGGTCGGCGGTCCTTTGAAACCCCAGAATGGAAAGCAGCCAGAGGTCCCATCCAGGAATATTGAACTTCTTTGTTCTTTTACCTTCTTGTTTTGTTCTTCAGCTTTTTGACTCTAGAAGAACTCCTTTTTGATGTGATCAACATGTTGGACTGAGCAACAGATCTAAAGGAACAATAACAACAGCAACAAAAAACAAACAGGTTTGAGATGTTTGTTGTTCCAGAATTAATCATTAAAATCCTCTAACTATAGATGATAATGTTTTTTACTCATTTACCTTAATGATTTCAACAGTTTGTTTCTGTTTATAGAATTCACAGGTGGACTTGAATCATCCGTCCTGCTGTCCTCTGAACTGTGGAAAGAAACAACACCACCATTAAACCACGAGTGGAAAACCTCCACGCACTCAGAACGGTGGGTTCCCATAACACTGTAAAACATCTTGACCAGGTCTTCAGGTACATATACACTCATTATACATGAAGAACCCAGTGAGCTTCTCTTTGTGTGTGATAGGTTGGGAGAGGTTATGGAGGGTTTTGAGTATGCATGAAATGTCAGTAGCAAAGTCATGGTGGTGTATTTGCATCCTGGGTGAAACGTGGTGGTGATGTATTCATGATGTGGGCCACACCAGCATGGCTTGGTTCTAGATCATTTCAAGCACTATTATAATAAGTCAGTTGACCTCATGTCTAGGCTTCAACCATAATTATGACAAGGTCATGGAAACAATTTAGCTCAGACGTGATAACTGTAGCTTCTTCTGATACAGTCTGAGAGGGTTGGAGGAGGCATATAAGATGCAGGAGAGCCTTTCAGGAATGTGAAAAATATCAGGAAAAACCTATTTGGTCATAGAAGCACCACAATTGCCTTCACATTGAAGTTTTTCCAAATTTAGTGTCATCCAACCTTGTTCTAATAGGTCATAAAGGAAAGCATATCAGGGTTGTCATCCAGTATGAAGTGGGCTTTACAGTTTTACAGAATAACCCTTTTACCAGACTTTCCCCCCTTAGGACAATAGTTTAGGACCAATCAAACAGTTTCCAAGAAAATCCAAACAAAAACATTTCAAGATGCCTTCTGGGTAAAAAGTCATTATGAGTTCTACAAAACACCTTCAAGGATAACATTAACAAATGGAGACTAATCCACAGAGGCGGCTTCATGACCACAATAACCCAAAGACGCAACAAATACTCCCTTGAGCCAAAGCGGAAATGTAAATGTTCCAAAAATAGCAGCACTTCTAATAAACCATTGCCATTTCTTTCAAGTCCTCCCTGAAAAATGCAGGTGTGCTACTTCTCTACCAGGGCTACCCTCATCCTGCAGAGTCACTATCACACACTTCAATCATTTCACCTCCTCTGACTCATCCTCCTGGTCAACATACCTTTCAGATGTATCATGGTAACCGAAAGGAGACAGGAGATATTTTGATACAATCTTATGCCCATAGGAGGGTAAATGACGGGACTTTCATGTAATGGGAGGCAGATAGATGAAGTCACAATGAGACAGAGACAGTTCTCACCTTTTTTGGCAGAAGCCGTGGCAGGTTTTATCTGCAGGGTTGTGGCATTTACATCGCTTGGCTGAGCGGCGGCGGCGAGACATGGCACTTCCCAGGCCATAAGGGAGGAGTTTACTGTCAAAGAAAAAATACCATTTTTAGATGTGCTGAAGGCCTCAAAGAGCAGAAATGATACCTAAAGTGATTCCCTTCAGGGTCTTCAATATTCTGGAAGCCTCACCTTGGAGTGTTGACCCAGATGATGTCTAGGTGGCAGAAGTAAATACATTCTTTATCGTCCCAGCTGTTACAGGAGCAGCGTTTGGTCCTGATGTGGTTTGGATGTGGTGCCTGAATGGGCGCCTTTGTGTGGTCTGATAATGGGAGTCCACAGCCTAGAAAACATAATGGAGATTTGTTGTGTGATTGTACGGAGGGTGACTATCATACGGAATTCAAACCCCCCATTTAACCAAAAATAATAACAATATTGTGAATTCATCCCAGCTCTGAAAGTTGGTTACCAATCAAAAGATGCAAAATCTTATAATGCAGCTGCATCTTTAGTCTTTACTCAATAAAAATGTTTTGCCAATGAATCAAAAACCTTTGCTCAAAATCCAAACTTTAGCAAACTAGACTAAATCTGAAAGATTTTATTAACAAAATGCACTTTAAAGAAACTTACCATCTTGCAGGACCATGCAGATGATGAACAAAGAGAGTATCTTGTACATTGTTGTCCTTTGTTGGTCCGGCTGAGCAGCAGCAGTCAGTAAGGTGCTCTTGTTTTCAAGGCTGGAGAGCAGCAACAGGTGCTTTGTGTTCATGTCAGCCAGGAGCAACGACTTATATCCTGCTCGCCCCTCCCACCACCGTGGACTTGGCTGTTGTTACACAAGACACTCAGACTCCACCTGCCTCCCCCCTTTTCCACCTTCCTCACCACGACGACACGCAGCATTCCAACAGTGACCTTATTACTGTCAGAACCCCCACACAGACAGCTGGGTGGGTGATTATTCCCCAGCTCTGTTCTTTCACTGAAGTTCAAATATAAAGGCTAAAAGCTTTGCTGCTGCAGAGTCAGAGTGCCTGTTTAGGACAAGGTTTAGATCTAGGTGGAACTGAGTGCAATAACAAAGTTGAGACTGAAAAATGTTGTAATTTCTAACCATTTCTCTTTGTTTTCTTGCTTTATTTTTCTGTTTTGTTTTCAGTTTGGTATTTGTAAAATTAGATTGTCTTTATAGCAACTTTAAAGTCTTAAATCTACTGTTCATATCTTTTGAAGGAGAACTTTGTTGAACTTTGATCATTATTTTACTTGTTGTAAATAACTCCTTAAACTACCTCAGTTTGGAAAAATAGGTTAATTTGGACCAGATTAATGAGCTAATGGCTAGTCTCAGCAGGATGAAGACAAACTTCAATCTCAGAAATTTCACAGCGGTTATTTGTCAGAAGTCAGTATTCCTGCGGGTAGTGCCCCCTCCTCCTTCCAGGCTGCACTACAACTGCTACTGCTAGTTGCTGCTGCTGCTATTGCTCGTAATTTAAAGGCCTAACATTTGTTACTTGTTGCCTTTCATGCCAGAGTTTTAAAATACCACAGCTGATGAGGTAGACATGTCAGGCCATGAGATGGACAGATGTCCGGATGTAGCTGGAGACGGTAGAGGAAGAGATGAGCGGTTTCACATGTGCCACGCTGCTGATAGAAGAATGAAGCAGAGGGCTGTCAGCACCCCCTCCCTAGGAGGAGGTCGAACACAAACAGTCCCTCTGCGTGCAACAGTTTGACCTTCAGCCGAATGCCTCATCAGCTCTGATGCACATGAGCGTCTGATAGGTGGAAATAGAGAGATTTCAAGGAATTTGTAATGAAATATATGAATCAGAGGGCAGTGGCAGATGATAACTGTATTTTTAAATCCAAAAATCAGCATCTTTGAAGTACAAAAAGAGACTTTTAAGAATAAAACAGCCTATTCCCTAAATATATGATTGATGCAAAGTATTGCAATTGATTTTGATTGATGTAATAATGCATTCAGTACCTTCCTACACCTTTGTTAAAATGGAAGGTTTTAGAAAATGTGCATTTTATAAACAGCTCTTATAAATAAAATGATGTGGAGCTTAACTTTGAATGAAGAGACTCTCATTCACCCATTTCTTTTACCCACTTTCCATTCAGGGTCCCAGGGGAGCTGGTTCCTATCTTCAGCAGTCATTCCTGCCACCTTCTTGCTGCGAAGCAACGCCTCTAACCTCTAACCTCTGCCCCGCCATGCTGCCCCATGAAGAGTCATGCAGGTATTTGAAAATGTTGTGACTTGACAACAAGGAAAAGTATAGGATAAATGATTAAAGGCATAGCATTCCTTGAAGAAATGCATATTGCCTGCCGCCAGAGTAGCTATTTTTTACAACATTGTGCGCCATCTCATGCAATATTGCAATATCTCATTGATCTTGCATGATCTGTTAGCCAATGTATATGTTGTGAATGACTGTCAACTACCTCACCATGTTTTAACTTAATTCACTGAGATATAGCAATTTTTGTAGGCTAAGGATGATTAGCTGTCGCAGCCATCTTGAATTAATCAGTTGTAGCTACACAGTATGTGCAGTGATTACTTTCTGAGAGGTTCATTAAAACCAGGTCAACAGCTCATGAGATGCTGTATTTTGCTAACAGACAAACAGTTTTGACTCCAAAGGTTAAGGCCAAGGTTTTAAATAAAGATGTTGCAAAATGTATTGCACTCAAAATATATGTTGGAGATGATGCTCAGCTACAACCACACCAAGTCTTAGCTCAATATCTGTAAAACTGGCTGAGGTACAGTCACTTTTGGAAGCCATCTTCAATCAGGCTGAGCTCAAAAGGTAATCAGTTGCAGATGTAGATCCAGTTTATTTCAACAGATAGTGTGCAGTCAGTCAGCACTCAGAGTATACGTTGGAGATCACTCTCAAATACTACCACACCAGATATAACACAAGATCTGTGGAACTGAGTCATTGCCATTTTTGTGTTTGCTTAAATTGCTTTGCTGTGTCAGCCATCTTGAACTGGGTTAAGTCTAAAAGTTAATCAGGTATAGAAGTTAACCCAATGATCACTTGCTAAAAGGTTCATTAAAATCCATTCAGTGGTTCTTGTGTTGTTTTGCTAACAATATAGACAAATGAACACACGAGCAAAACCATTATTGCTCTGGCCTTGCTTTCAGTGATGGGCGAAAATAAAATGCAAAAGTCTGGTAGCATCAGAAGGCAAGTCTATCAGGTAAGAGTATCGTTTGGTGCTGGATGACACCAAAGTTGCCCAGAAGCTTTATTCTAACTGTTTGAAAAAGAATTGCTATAAAGTCCTTCAAATTTCTTAAAAGTCAAGATTTACCGCCTGCTTTCCATAAATGGTTCCAAGCAGAAATCAGCACAGAGAGTGGAGCAAAAACAGGAAACAGTACAATCGTTTAGGTCATGTTGGGTGGAAAAACCTTGTTGAGGAATTTTACATCAGAGCTCCAGTGGAAACGTGAAAGATAGAAGGTGCTTACAGAAACAACAAGAGGAAAAAACATGACTGGAGCATTGTGTGCCTGTTTGAAGAGGAAATGCCAAAAGGATGTCAAAATACAGACAGACTGGTATCCAAACAGGTTTACAGTGAGGGGAAGAAAAATGTGTCAATATTTTTCTATCAATCTAAAGGTGCCCTCTGCCCCTCACTTCCCCTCCTGCTGCTGCTTTCTCCAGACATGGCAGCAAAAAAAAGTCATTATCATTATCTGGCTTTCATATCTGCTGCTGAGGGCGACAGAAGAATGTGAGACTGCGTGATGACAAACAAACAGAGGAGTCATGATTGCAGAATCATCCGAAATTCTTTAGGGATGAGGGGGAATGTCCTAGCTAAAACATAAATGACATCATTCTACTTGAAACTCAGAGATTGTGACATCAAATACCAAAATGTGAGCCTTTTACAATGGGTTGCTAACTTTGTCTTTAATCACAAAATGATTCAGCTTATAATCATGATAGCTAGTCCATAAGCATACTATGTGACAGCCCATAATCACAACATCATCCAAGCCTATAACTACAATATGATTCACCCACTAACCACAATATAAATCAGACCCTAATCATAATATGGGTCTGGCATTAATTTTCATTTTGATGCCATTTAATGAGATTTAATATGACATAATGAGATGAAATGTGATACAATGTAACAAAGCTAAGGAATGATTTTATGTCCATCACGGGGACTAATTTGTCCCTACCTGATGAAAAAGGATTGCTGGCAGTCGTGTTGTAATAAAGTTATGCATTGATAAGAACTGGCTCACATTCAACAACCAACACTGAAAACCTGCCAGTGTGTACGTTTAACAGTAATGTAGAACGCATATTTTGATGGGAGTGTTTCATGGCTACACTTGTGCTGTATCAGAAAGGTGAGAAGTTGTGTGGTGAGTGAAGACTGTGCAGGAGGGTGTACCTGAGCAGCAAGTGCTGGTTGAATGTGCGGCTGTGTCAGCACAGCCTGTTGCATATTTAGAATCAACTTTCTGTTAAAGACCAGGTAATATTACAACACTTGTGCAGTGACGCAGGTTCACACATTCCTCAGAGGTAAGTCAGTACACCATCATGAATGGGACGCTCCATCGCAGAGGACTGCCGGCATGGCCTCCCATGGGGGTCAAATCTGGAAAAAAATAAACAGCAGGAAGCAAACTTGGCAACAGTTGATAGAGGAAAAGCACAGGGCAGTGACTCACACCGAGCAAGATAAAAAGAAAGAGACATATTTTTGCAAGAGTAGATAACAGTTTTTGATAGAGCTTCATTAAACAAACAAACCTAAACTTTCTGTCTGTTTGTGGTAAGTGCTGCGGGTGTCTGTGTGCAGCAACTCTGTGATGCTAGAAGGAGCTGGAGACAGTAATGATGACACACAGAGCCAGGAATGTCAACGGCAGAAAAACAACTGAATTTACAAAAGGAACAGAAATTAAAGACCCAGCATTTCTGCCAGAGTTTTGGACTAACATCGTCTCATGTTAAGAAATGACCAACTTGAAGCAGTTCTGGTCAAACCTTCAAAATAACAATATGTAGTTTGTTAGTACTCAAAGTATGTGTTGTTAATGACTCTCAGCTACTACCACACCAAGTTTTAGCACAATATCTGAAAGTTTGACTATATTATAGCCAGTTTTGTGTTAATGATAATCAGCTGTGGCGGCCATCTTAATTTAGATTGACTCCAACAGACAGTTGGTTGTTCATGTTCATCCAATGATTACTTTCTGAATGTTTTATTCAAATCCATCCAGCTGTTCCTGAGACGTTCTGCTAACAGACAGAGTAAGCTGCTGCCAAATGTTTTAGGCAAAGATGTTGTGTTCTGAAATATACTCAGCTACTACCACACCAGGTTTGATATCTGTAAAATGAACTGAGATAGAGCCACTTTTGTCAGTTGGCTGTGGCAGCCATCTTGAATTGGTTGACTATAAAAGTTAATCACTTGCAGATGTGTATCCAGTGATTACTTTCTGATCGTTTCAATACATTTTATGCAGTAATTCAACAGATGCTTTGCTGACAGACAGAGATGGCTTCCACAGCTGATGACAGTGTTGAAAGTGATCAGCCTGCAGGTTGGAGGTCATTCTCAGGTACTGCCACACCAAATTTATAAAACTGACTGAGTTGGAGCCATGTTTTGTGGTAGCTACAGTTCATTGGCTGTGGTGACCACCTTGAATGGGGTTGACACCAGAAGTTAATTATGTGTAGACGTACATCAAATAACTCTTTTCTGTGAGTTTCATTCAAATCTAAAATGGTTCATCAGATATTTTGGTATCAGACAAACAAGCTGTCACACACACAACACGTGCCCTCGTTTGAGGAGTTACATTTACTGTCAAAGTGGTAAATGTTCTGCAGTGACATTTAAAATGAGTAAAGTGAGGCAAAGAAGCTATCATAAAGCTACACACACACTTTCTCCTTAAAATGTGGCTTTTTCTTATCGCTCGCCTCCAAAGGCAAAGGCGGAGCATGTGTGTGTGTTTGTGCAAGTGTGTGTTCTTTTGTTTGTCCTTGTGACCCAGAGGGTAAATTTGAAACTTTCCAAAAGTAATCATTGGATGTACAGTACGCATACAATTAAATAAATTTTGGAGTAAATCTCATTCAAGATGGCTGCCACAGCTAATTGAAATTAGCAACCACAAAAATGCCTTTAACTTTTACACATATTGAGCTATAAATTGGTGTGGTAGTAGCTAGGTGTTATCCTCAACACATTCTCTGATCTCCTACTCAGTGGCGGCTGGCCAGTAGGGGGCGCTTGGGCGCTGCCCCCTTTAAATTGTTTAGATAATAAATGATTTAATTCTGAACTGCAAAATACTTAGAAATGTATTTATTCATACTGTGTCCAATAGACATGTTAGAATTTATTAAAATAGTAAATACATAATTCTATTTAATTGCTCACATTGTGCACACTTCCTATGTGCAGGGCGCCGTTCTAATGAGAGTGTATGTAGGCGCATCAACTTTTGGCAAGCAGGTGATCTGAGGCTGACTTTTAATTGGTTATTTAAGGTTTTCCACAGGGCGCAGCGCTCTGCGTCCCGGACACACCCATTCTGTTGTGTCATTACTGGTAGAGTGTCAGTACTGGCTAATTTTTTAAAAAACATTGTGTGATTGGACAATCCCCGTTTCGACTCATTAGCGCAGCTGCAGTTCGTTAGGTCGATTCACGTTTACGTTTGCAAAGTGGAGTAGTTGGGACTCCCGCCATGGAGGCTGACGTCACATCCGGCTGTCAGAAAGTTCGCCTGATTTAAAAGTCTAGCCGCGGGTGAGCTGCCTTTTATTCAAAGACAGTAATAAGTTCAGTACGTGACTAAGTTACATACACAAGGTAATAAATAAGTTCAGAGTTAATAATTAGTTTTAGAAAATGTATGCTAAAATCTGTTAGAATGTTTGGTTTTGAATTCTAATCGGAGTGAGACATCTGACCTTCGTTATCAATGACTTATATGGATAGACATGACACGCCGCTTTAAAGGCTCGGGCCGAGATGCGGCGAAAGCGGCGCCATCTTGCTACAGTATACTTAAAGGTGCAGGGCTATATAAACAATGCTGAGGACTAACGAAATAAATTTTTTAGTGGGTAAGATGAGCCCAATAGTGCATGTACTTTAACATACAATGTCACAAATACTCAGTTATTGTAATTTAAATAATAGCAACCATGAATTTAAAAGAAAT
>NC_051434.1:23053720-23059517 GCF_001649575.2 Kryptolebias marmoratus
GTTATTAAAAGAAAAACACTTACCGATTAAATGTAACGCCGTCCGGACATTTTCCGTGAAGATTTGTGCAGAAAAATGCAGCATAAAAAGAAGGCATTCCTGTATAGATAAGCGCAAAAGCGGAGCTGTATTACTATCGTAAGATGGCAGCGTTTTTAGCTCATCCAAAGTCACGTGATGTCATGTCTATCCATATAAGTCATTGTTCGTTATATTGTACGTTCAGAATACATGATGTAGTGAGTGCTCGCATCATAAAACAAGCTTTGACGTATTTTCTCCGGTAAAGTTTTGAAAAATAAGTGAGAAAACAGATCTTATAAACGCTAAACGTCCTACAGACTTGTGCCTTGGGAGACCTCCATCTTTGTAAGTATTGGTGTTCAGGAAGCACTTGTGCATTTATATGTACATTATAATGTTGCTTTTGTTGTTTTAATTCATGTAGGTACACTGGTGTGATACCTTAGTATATGTTTTGGTTGAAAACATAAACTAAGGTATCACATAATACACATCTACCAAAACCTTTGGTATATGTCTATTTTGAATTTATAGCCCCCCCTGGAGAAAACTCCACCAGCCGCCACTGCTCCTACTAATCGCACCAGATCTGTTCATAAAATCTCCACATTAACTATTACAGTCATCTCTGTCTGTCTGTTAGCAAAATATCTCCTGAACCACTGGACAGATTGTAATGAAATTCTTCCAAGGTAATGATTGACCTCCAACTGATTAACATTTGGAGTCAGTCCATTTTAAGGTGGCCAGCAGAGTTAATCAGCCTTAACGAACACACAAACAGTCACATTTACAAATATTGAGCTGACTTTTCCCGTGGTGGTGGCTAACAGATAACCACAAGGTTACTTACAAGGTTTGACCCAAATGACTATAACTCTGTCATTTCTCATCATAAGATGAACTCTGGGGTTGAAAGGCGGCGGGCGATATGCATTTCTTTAAGGAATGCTAACACTTTAACTCACTCATGTTTTGGTGGATTTTGATGCAGTTGAAAAAGTTGACAAAAAAGCTAAAGCATGGTAGGAATTAATGAGAATTTTGAGGCTGCTCTCTCAAACATAGAGAATAAATTGTAATTATGGAAATAATGTTTTGTGGGAAAATCCCCGATTGCTCATTGCTCATTGACATTTCTGTGTGATCAAAGACAAATCCAAGTTGCCATGGTTTGCTGCTGTTAATGGAAACCATGGAAAGCTTATGTTTCCCATCCAGGGTGGGGTTAGTGAGCTGGTTGAATCTTATCTTTAAGCTGTTGGAACCAATTAGTGTTTTTACTCTCATTATCAACATGAAGCTAACAACTGAATCTGTTTTGTTGGTTAGGTTTGTTCATTATGAGACAATCTCTTGACGTTTTATTGATCAAAATGAAAGCTGGTTGAGAAGGAATGGTCCGGGTGGATGTAAACCAGTCGGCATGCAGACCAGTGATTGGGTTCACACGGAGCTGCTAAGTTAGAACAGGCACCAGAGGGCATCCTGGTGACACCACGAGTGGAGCATTAGTGTTATCAGGCAGTTGCTGGAGCATTAGAGCAGGGAGTGCAGGTCAGCAGATACAGCCACATCACACACATTGCCAGCACTTGATGCAGTTTGATAGGAGTCCTGATGGGTTGAGCATGAAGTTGTGTGTCTGCTCAGCCTGTGGGGTGTGTAGATGTCCCAGTGACCCACACATGCCCTGAAGGTTCCACGCACCCAGGAGAGACCGCACTAAGGGACAGTTTTTGTATTATGTGCTACACATCTGGGACCGGAGGAACAGTCTAAACTTAACTGTGCCAAATATAAATTTCATAATTAGCTATAATTGTGATTTTTGTTAGCTGCTAAGAAAAAATCAGTCACACTGAGAATTTCAACTTTGATTTGATGTTTCTCCTTCCCCAGAGAAAGAAATCTCATTTTTGTTGGTCTTGAACGTGAGGCAGATGTGTGATTGCTAGTGAGAAGATCTGCATGAGGATTTGTTGCTTTCTCTGCATAAAGTCTGACTCCCCTTCACAATAAAAGGACCATTTTAAAATAAAAGCAGATATGTTGGCTTTGGAAGCAGAAAGATTTATATTTGATTTCTGATTTTCTATTGACCTGTTACTGCTCAGACTTTGTGTTTTTATGTGAGGTGGCTTAGATGAGATAGCCTTAAAGAATCAAACCTTTGAAGGCTCTCATAAAAATAAAAGTGCCTCAGATTGGGAATCTCAGAACTCTTAAGGGAACTTTTAGACTCGTGTTGTTTCTGTTGCTGTGGAAACTCTTGGTTTTACAGGAAACCTTATCTTCACGTGGCTTTCAAAGAAGATCTCTGGGTTAAATATAAACTCGTTTATTGACTCAGCTTTCGTCCTCTCCAGATTTTCAAAATATACAGGTTAAAAGACACAATACTAAACCGTGGATCCCCTTCAAGGTTTCTGTATGATTCAGCTCTCAGCGTATGACGTCATCCCTCTCCATGAGAGGCTGAATGAGGTGAATGGATTACTCTCTACTGCCACCCAGTGGACACATGAGGCCCTGCTGTCCCTGTCTCTACTGACAGGAAGGCTGCTAAAAACGGAGACTTGGTGTGATCCTAATGTCTTCTGCTTATTTTAGCGCTACAGTCCTCAAACCTTTATGTACTGTACCCACATTTGTTTACTACAAAATGCACCAATTAAATTTTATGCAAGATTATTAGAGTTTATAAAATGATGTCAAACAAAAAGTACACACAAAGCTCGTGTGTGTGTGTGTGTGTGTGAAGGTTAGAATAAAGTCAGAGAGAGGCAACTAGCTAGTTAACTATCAAACCCATGAACACCATTTAGTTATGCAAACTGATACATGTTAAAAGCATAAAACACACTCATTCAGTTTAAAGTGTCAGTTTAAAGTGTGGGGGACAATTTTTCCCTCAATCAAACAAAGAAAGATCATGGTTGATGTCTGATGGAAGGAAGTGATGAATGCTTCAGCCCGTCCCCGTCCCCGTCCTGCTTTAGTCTTCTCATGGTGCTTGGAACTGAGCAAAGGGGCAAGGCTCCAGGTTCTACTTCAGAAACTGCAGGTTACCTTAATATATGTTCAAACTGATTTAGTTTTAGTTAAAAAACAAATAAAAAACATACTTTCTTAGCTGATAATTGAGTTTTTCTGTCAAACGTCCTGGAAGGACAACCACTCAGACAGCAGATTGTACTGAGGAGGACGAGTAGCTCCTCTCTGATTTGTCAAACTGGTTGTGTTACAACTTTACCCGGTCTCTACATCAGGCATGAGAACACAATCACCACAGGGTGGCGCTGTGTCAGCGACATAGTCTTTGAGTGTCCGAGAAAAGACATTACCTTGGTTGGATTGGCTGTCTGAGCTCTGACTCGATCAGTTCACAGGACAGGGCAATAAATGTTTTTGCCTATGTGGACGTGTGTGTGAGTTTGTAGCAAAATATCTGTGAACAGATATTAATGAAACTGTCAGAGAGTAATCACTGTCTGTACATCTACAGCTGAATTAACCCAAATCAAGGTGGCTGCCATAGCTAATCAACATAAAACAGTCAACTTTACAGATACTGAGCTAAAATTGGTAGTTGAGAGTGATTCGCAGTTGTTCACATTTGTTGCTATATTCTAGTTATCAATTGTGATCAGCAAATGTTAAAGACAGGAGTGAATCCTCTCAATGCACATTTGAACTCAGACCGCCTTTGGAGGTGGTCTGGAGCACTTGTATCCCCGTTTAGCAGCAATCTGTCCTGACCTTGGATGTGGGGCCTCCTGCTGCACTGATGTGACTACATGATGCAGCAGAGCACATGTTCAGGGCTCAGCTGCTGGGGATTCTGAAAAGTCTTTTTGATTCAACTCAAAGCTTTAATGAACTTCATGCCTCCATCCCTTATCTACCTCTTGTTCTGGAGTCGGGTCACAGGGAGGCCCAGACGTCTCTCTCCACAGCCACCTCTTTCAGCTCTTCTGGGAGGATCCCAAGGCGTCCCAAGGCCAGTCAAGACACATAGTCTCCTCCCAGTTGGACAAGCCCAAGACATGTCCCCAGGGAGGCTGGCTCCTCTCAGTGTGGAGGACCAGCGGCTCCAAGTCTCTCCTGGATAACTGAACTTTACTCTGTCTCTAAGGGAGAGCCCAGCTACGCTGCGGAGAAAACTCATTTCGACCCACAATCTTGTTCTTTTGGTCCCTACCCAAAGTCCATGACTGTAGGTGAGGGTAGGAACATAGACTGACTGGTAAACAGAGAGCTTTGCCTTGCAGCTCAGCTCCCTCTTCATCACAACACATCAGTCCAGAAAACACAATCCTGCAGAAGCCGCACTGATCCGTCTGTCCATCTCACACAAAACCTAGAGATACTTAAACTACTCCCCTTGAGGCAGGACCTCATCCCCAACCTGGACAGAGCAGTCCTTTTCCACCTGAGGACCATGGTCTCAGATCTGGAGGCGCTGATCTTCATCCCAGCTGGGGATATCTGACATCTTATCACAAAACAGAGGCTTCAGAGTCAAATCCTTCAAAACAGCTTCAACAAACCCAATGTGAACCGGCCCTGAGCCTAAAGGCGGTGGGCGATATGTGTCTCATCAGGGAATATTAGGCCTATAACTTACATCAAGTTTCTCCTTAAAGCTGAACTTATTTCAAATTACAAAGGTGATGTTTCCTCTTTTACTGCAGCAGCTCAAACTGCAGACATGTTAAGCACTTTGCCTTTCTTATTGTGTTTAAATGTTCAGGCTGTCTTTCAGTTTGTTTTAAAGGGATTTTCTGGCTATTCTGATGTAGAGTTCGGCAAAAACGTTACAAACAGTTAATATTTTGCCTCGTGTATACCTTTGAAAGACCTTGACTTTTCAGTCAATATTTAGGGACTTTTTCAACATTCAAGTACAAATATTTACTGTAAATGTACAGTTAATGCAGATGCAAAAAATGAATTCAGGAGGATTTTTATTACTTTGAACTATGTTCACTGTTCTTTTTTTAGTAAAATGTGATATTTGTCTACCTTTTAGATTAAACCTTCAAACAATGGTTGCTTTAGGGCTTGGCTAATCTGTAATTAACACGTTTTATACAGCTTGGAATATAAAGCACTTATTTAGCATCATGATTAAAAACATGATGATCAGGGTCCCAATAAATAAATAAAATGATAATAATAAAGGCCTAACATTCCTTGAAGGAGTGCATATTGCCCGCCTCCTTTTAAACTCAGATTATCTTCTCATCTAATGACAGAGTCGTAGTTATTTGGATTACATGTAGAAAACTACACGCAGTTCTGTGAGATCTTGTTTAGTCTGTTCAAACTTGGAGTGTGTGTTATTAATGACTGTCAGTGTTGGCTCCAAATTACTGGTCTACTGAGAGTTTCAGAGGTTCAGGAGACATTTTGCTAACAGACAGCTGACTCCAGATAGTTATTAAACACAGATCTGTTAGCTGTCAGAATGTGTTGGGAATCAGTCTCAGCTACTACCACACCAGACCACAGCTCCAATTCTGTCAAACTCACACAGTTAGAGACAGTTTTTAAGGTCAGTTGGCTGTGGCAGCCATCTTGAATTGGGTTGAATTAGATGTAATTACTTTCATTGAAATCCATTTAGTGGTTCGTGAGACATTTTGCCAACATGCACACACACACACACAGACACACTAACACACACACACACACAGACACCTACACACACACACACCTACACACACACAGACACACTAACACACACACACACCTATACACACACACA
>NC_051434.1:23071951-23127687 GCF_001649575.2 Kryptolebias marmoratus
GATCAGGGCTTGATCATATGCTCTTTTTGTTCTCTCAATGACATAATCAACAAAATGGCAGCAGTGGAGCACAAAAATAAAGTGCTGAAAAATGGCTCTTTTAAGGTTTCAATGTCTTGAAGACATTTAGTCTTCATAATGTTTCAAAATAACAATATTTGATCAAAATGTATATTTATTTGTCCATATTTTTAGGTATTGTATACATTTCAAGGTTAGACAAAATGTTGGGTTTAGGCATCCAACTAAACCTTTATAAAATCTTCAGTTTTATAGCATAGAATAATCATATTGCTAACTCATAATCTGTGTAAATAGCCACCCGTGAATTAGAAGGACAGTGTAACAATTATCAGGACCTTCCGGCAGACAACCAATCAGAAGAAAACTCTGTGTGAATATTCATGAGGTCCTGCTATTACACAACCTGCCTCCGGGGGCGCTGTGGTGATACACAGATTATACACAAAATCAGGTGTATGTGTATAAACCGGACATCTTTTTTTTTTTTGCATATTTAGGGTTAATGGACCAATAGAAACCCTTCTACGTTTTTAGAATTTTTCCAAAATTAGCAGGACATCGCTCCTGTCCTGTTAAGCCAAAATGTCCTTCTAGTGTGGTGTGTATTCTGACCAAATGTCCTGCTAAACCACATTTACCAACGCACACACACACAGACACACACACAGACACACCCACACACCCTCACACACACCTACACACACACACACACAGACACACTAACACACACACACACCTACACACACACACACACACACACACACCTACACACACACACAGACACACTAACACACACACACACAGACACACACACACCTACACACACACTAACACACACAGACAAAACTGTCCACTTCCTGCCTTTCTGCAGTGAGTGTTAACTGTGTAACGTGAAACTCACAGAAAACTGCCTTTAACTTGCATGAACAGCTATAAAATACTGAGACAACAACAATCCACTTTGGTCTTGGGTCTCGGACTAGCCATTAGCTCATCAGTGCCTGAGGTTGGTCAAGGAGCTATTTACACCAGGTAAGATAATAATTGTTCAGAACTGTACCGGAGAACCCCACTTCAAAAAGGCCAGCATCCTTATTTCACTGGATTAAAAACCGACCAAACAAAAAATAATAAAGACTGAGGCACACCACAGATTTAATATAAATCTGTAAAAATGAGAAGTTTAATGGCAAACATGAAAACGACTGGGTCGTTAACAGAAACCACAAGAAAGCAAACGTGTGTGAGTTTATGACAAACTGAAGTTTACCAAAGCTACCATAAACATGAAACAAGTTTCCACTGGATATCAAATCATTTGTCATTTCACAGCCAACATGTTAACCTGACAGAAGTTCTCCTACCAAACCAAACAGCTGATCAGAACCCTGCTTCTTCAAACACAAAGACAAATAAGAACAATAATCACAGCTTTTAAAAATGACGCTTCACAATCCTGACAAAAAATTGCACTTCAAAATACTGGTCTGAATAAATATTTGTGGTTGTTTTTCTCCATTCGTTTTGGTAATACAGTACATGAACACAGCAACTGTACATTAGAGCTGTAAATAGGAAAAGTGAATAAAACTATTTTCAATCCTGCTGCTGTTGCATAATATTGTACAGATTTTGCATATTAGCATGTAAATAAATTAACACAGATTACATCAAACAAGAGTAAAAAAGATTTACAAAACATACTGCATATCTAACATAGTGCCTATAGATATACATATTTATATATAATATTATTATTCATATGATTACATCATTCAGAAGCGGTGCTCAAGTGCTCGTGTTTCTTTTTTGTTGTTGGACTTTAAACTCCTCAGTTTTGTTGCACTGTCCCTTTAAACTCTCGGTCCGATCAGAGGTGAGTCTGAGAGGAAGGAGGCGTTTTTTGGCCTTGGGGGGCGGGGGTTCCTGTGGAAACCTGCTGGTCCGTATCATGTGATGACTGCTAGACGCTGAAACGTTCTCCCTCTTCCTGTCCTGAAGCTGTAGAAGTCTGCGGAGCAGCTCGGCTGCTGGGCAGCACCATCTCTTTGGGGGGTTTGGGTTGGTGTGTCACAGCCAGCCTCCCATTTGGGGGCTCAGCTGCAGGTGCTGTTCGGCAGCCCACCAGGCTGTACAGAGGGAGGGTGGACCTGGGCTGGATCATGTGGATCCCCCCGATGGAAATCAGGAGGCTGGGAGTCCTGCCGGGCTGCTGCGAGTGCAGAGGGAGGTGACTCAGGAGGCTGTTGGATCCTCGAGGCCGCGTGGAATGTGGGCTGATGTGGACCAGTCCAACGTCACTCGCAGACTGCAACAACAAAGAGACAAACTAGCAAGAGGCATTCAAAAACTACTGCTGAGAGCTGAATAACTACTGGAATTATAGCTAAAAGAAGCAAAATGAGCTATAAGCTACTAGCTATAACCTAACTGAACGCTAAATGCATTACAAGGAGGTTAGTAGATGAGGTTTGATGTTCAGGAACAGCTGAGTGGAGTGAACTGGTCTGCTTTGGGTTTGGTGTAGAAAAGAAAGGCAGGAAATGTGCTGCCAGCAGGTGGCAGTATAATCTGTGTATGTGTCCCACATACAACCCCGGGCAAAATGATGGAGTCACCACTCTGGATGATGTTCTTTCTATTGTTTAATTTTGTATAAAAATAAATAAATCACAGTCACATTTTCCAAAATTCAGATCTTCTAGTATTAAGAAACAATTTAAAAAAAGAGAAATAAATGTTGTAGTCAGTCACAGTTACTGTTTTACTCTTTAATCTGCTAATTCTTCTTCAGTTAATGAAGATGCTCACACCTTGGAGAGCTGCTGCACAACGAGGACTGACATGAATCATGACTGCAACACAAGACGTGTCAGCTGAAACAGAGGAGAGGATTAGGAAACTTCTTCAAGAAGGTAAATCATCACAGAATGTACTAAAGATGTTGGTCTTTCCCAGGGTCTAAAATCTGGACTGAGTACAAACAGCATGAGAAGGTTGTAAAAGAGAAGCACACTGGTGGACCAAGGAAGACATCAAAGCTGCAGGATTGAAAACTTTAAGAAGTAGGTCTGAAAAGAACATCCTCTGAGATGAATCAGAGGTGATTCCATCATTTCTGCCAGGGGTCGGAGAAGCTAAACCTGTGATGATGTAAAATGTGCCAAAATGTTCTCCAGGCTTTCAGCTGTTCTCTTTCCTTTGGCTGCTTGTTCCCCCTAGTTCTGTCTTTTTACCTGATCGTGTTTTTAAGTCTGACCTTTGACCCCACTGAGGCTTAAAGAAACCCCACAACTTAAACACTTTAAAGGGGCTAAAATGGATTATTTTACATGACATGTTTTTATTTACCTGGCATTACTTTGTAGAAATGTGATTTTACTTTGACATTGAAGGGTTTGTTTGTTTGCCTCTTATATTGACCATGAGCAATAAAAGGTTAATACATCCAAGGAGGTGAATACTTTCTTTTAGGTACTGAGGTGGTGAGATGATGTTCAAGCTTTTCTTTTCTTACAAGGATTCCAGACTTCCAGTCGTGTTGTTTACATCACCGACATGTGGTTCCAGTCTTTAATGATCCGCAGTGGGAAACATGTCTATTTACAAACGCTCCTGCATTATTTTAGGCTTGGAAGCTACCAGTTTGGTTTGACTGATAAAACAAGAGAGTTGCCTTTCCTTCCTTTTCCAATAAACGTGAAGGATTAAACAACCTCATATGTACCTGACTATCTATATTTGTTCTACATGTTGACTTTCTGGGATTGAACCAAACCACACAA
Source organism: Kryptolebias marmoratus (assembly GCF_001649575.2). Classification (NCBI taxonomy): domain Eukaryota; kingdom Metazoa; phylum Chordata; class Actinopteri; order Cyprinodontiformes; family Rivulidae; genus Kryptolebias; species Kryptolebias marmoratus. The sequence goes on from NC_051434.1 coordinate 23,075,761, forward strand.
GATTGGCTTTGTGAGCCAGAAGCTGATTTATTTAAAACTGGAGGCTAAACTAACAGAAGTGGGTGGAATCATGGGTGAATGACGACCGCGGTTTGAACAGAAGCCACTTTTAGACCTGATTTAATTATAGAAACCCCAAATTCTGCAAGAGTGAGGAAATAAAACAATAGGTGGGTGTGCTGGTTGGAGGGTTTTCACTCACCAGTCGTTCTGCAGACAGCTGGTCCTTCAGAGGACGACAGGCTTGGCTCTGAACAGAACAGTCAGCTGTGGAACATGGAGGCCCAGAGGAGTCCGACCCCAGGCTCTGACCAGGGGTCGGGACTCTGAGTGGAGACTCCCACTGAGCGGGACCAGAGGATGAGGAGGCTGATGGAGGAGGAGCAGGGGAGCAGGAGAGCATGGGGGATGGGTGGGGAGGGGGAGACGTTGATGCTGAAGCGTTGAGGCGCCTGCGGGCGAACAGAGCCCTCTTGGCGCTGGCTGAGCTCTTCTTGGTACCATCCCTGGACGGGAGCAGCAGGGAGGAGCTGCTTGTGAACTCCTTCAGCTGGCCTCCTGTTGGGCTTTTCTCCCCCTCAGCTCCTTCATGTCTGCCACACCTGTCCTTTGGTTTGTCCCGAGCTGCATCCATATCCACTTTTTCTACCAGCTCCTGAACATCCTTTTGTTGAACTGGATAATTCAATCGGTCTATAAAGTCTCCTGCAACAACAACAACAGCAAACACATTAGTGTCACAAACCATGATTAGAAATGGAAGCCCTAGCATTCCTTGAACAGAGTTAGATCATCGCACGAAGAGAAGTGACAGAGTTGGAGTCACTTTGGTCAAACCTTGGAAATCACATTATGTGGGTTTGAACGGGATATTCTGAGATGTTCAGAGGATGAGGTGTCAATGACTCTTGCATTGACATTTTTAGTCGTTTTTGTGTTGGCTAATGTTAGTTAGTTGTGGCAGCCATCTTGAATGGAACTGACTCCAAAAGACCTATAAAAATAACTAAATTATAGAAATTTTTGTGTTTTCTAAGGTTAGTTGGCTGTTGTGGTCATCTTAAATTAGGTTGGCTTCCAAAATCATTTAGCTGTAGTGGTACATTCAAGAATTATTTCCTGAAAGTTTCATTAAATCCCATCACCTGGTTTAACAGACAGAGTTACCTCCAAATAAGTAATGGTAAAGGTCTTGCACAATCTGTTAGCACTCAGAATATGCGTTTGTCTTGGCTACCACACCAGATTTTAGCTCAATGTATGTGTTATTTCATTGGCCACCTCTGCCAACATCATACCCACCTTTGCATCCGCCCCCAGGTTTATGACTTAATCTTCTGGAGCACACTTTAGAAAAGATGATAGGCAGATTTGGACCATATTTTATTATTTGTATCTATTGAAGGAACAGTTTTTTTCTTTGTTACAAAATTGTCACCCTAAAATGGTAGAAGGGTTGGAGGACCACCATGTTGTCTGTGGCGTTAGTCCCTGATGCGGTCTCCCATGGCAAGCTGGCTCCAGGGAAGCAGGACTCCTGGAGCTGCTGACAGGTACAGGGTGACCAGAAGGACTGCAGCTTGCAAAATCTCAGACATGGGAAGAATTCGGAGAGGCCATGGAGAAATACTTCTGTTTGGCCTCAAGGAGGTTCTGGCAAGCTGTTCAGCAGCTCAGAAAGGAAAAGTGGGACCTGTCTCTGGTTCTGCTGGGCTTGAATGGGGAACGGCTGACCCGGACTGGGGGATATTGTTGAGTGGTGGAAGGAGCACTCTGAGGACCTCCTTAATCTGGCCACAATGTCCACCTGTAAGGAGGCAGAATCAGAAGACTTGGGGGAAGATGCATACGTTGTTCTTTAATTGCTCTACTTTCCAGGCTTGTATTTGTATTTTTTTTCTATCATTAACATGTTTTTCCTCGTCTTTCTTCCAGTAGAAACTCCTGGACCAATCATTCTGTGTTTGTCTCTGTCTCTTTCCTGTCCTCTCAAACCCCAGCTGGTCGAGGCAGATGGCCACCCATCCTGAGCCTGGTTCTGGTTCTGGTTCTGGTTCTGGTTCTGGTTCTGGTTCTGCTGGAGGTTTCTTCCTGTTAAAGGGAGTTGTTACTGCTCAGGATGGGAGACTGTGACAAAGTGAAGATTCAACACAATCTGCTGGCTTCCTTAAACAGATACCTAATGGGTGTTTTACAATGTATGTGAATGTTTGATCCATTACCATGGCAGAGGTCACCAAGGTAGTTCAAAAGCTCCTGGATGGCAGAGCCCCATAGGTGGATGAAATTCTCTTAAAGACGCTAAAAACTCTGGACAATGTGGGGTTTTCATGGTGGACCCATCTGGGACAACACCTACAGAGTAACAGAACAAGATGGTTTTTTTTTTAAATGTGGGACCGGTGAGTGTGTTTCAATTATCGAGAGATCACACTTCTCAGCCTCCCCAGGAAAGTTTACTCCAGGAAAATGGAAGAGAGGCTCAGACGGATTGTTAAACCTCAGATCCAGGAGAAGCAGTGTGAATTTTGTCCTGGCCATGGAACAGTGGACCAGATCTCCATCCTTTTGGGTTGCTAAGGGGGTCAAGGGAGTTTGACTCTCCAGTTTACATGTGTTTTGTAGATCTGGAGAAGGCTTATGACCGTGTTCCCTGAGGCATTCTGTGGAAAGTGCTGCAGGGGTATGCTGTACTGGAGATGCATTTAAGGGCTGACTGGTCCCTGTGTATCCAAAGCAGGAGATGTCTTGTTCACAAGCAGGACATGGAACTGATGGCCTCTAACGCAGTAATGAGGGCATTGCTTCAGTCTGTCATGGTGAAGAAAGACTTCTTCTGCAACCCTCACCTATGGTCATGAGGTATAAATAATGATCAGAAGAACAAGATTCTGGATACAAGAATGAGCTTCCTTTGTAGGGTGACAGGGCTCAGCTTAAAAAACAGGGAGCTTGGAGCAGAGCCGCTGCTCCTCAGCTGAAGGGGTTTGTGCATCTGATTAAGATGCATCCTTTGAAGGTTTTCTGGACACACCCACATCTGGATGAGAAACTCCTTTGAAGACTGTGTGACATAATTGTAAAGCTTCCCCTTGTGAAATGTGGGGCTCAAGTTCTCAACGGCAGCCCTCCAAACAAAAAATATTAAAACATTAAAGTGTTTTCAAACTTGTTAATAAAACTTGGTTCCCTAATAAGCACTGTGACAGTAACTTCCTCAGTGTCCTACAGGTCTGCCACAGCTGGCCCCGCCTCCTTCTGCCAAACCAACCAAGGAGGTAACTCCGCCCACACAATCAGCCCCAATCTGAGCCCCATTTTAACACAAAAACTCTAAAAACATGTCATTAACATTTCATCAGAGAAATGGGCCACTGGAATGTTTTACAGAAGTTTTTAACATTTCACCTTTAGGCTACAGTTTTGTTAATCTGGCATAAGCTCTACTAATATTAGCTACTGCTCTGCTGCTTTTAGCTTGTGTTGTGCTTACTCAAGCCTGGGTTGTGCTCATTTTAGCCTCTGTTCTGCTTGTTTTAACTTTAACAACTCGGTTTTAGCACCTTCAAGAAATTTACACTGCAAAACACAATTTCTCTAGTTTTTGTCTGTTAGTTTTTGTCTCCATCCTTATTGTGTATTATAATTCTGAATGGCCTTACAAACTGTAAATGTATTTTAAATCATTCAATGACAACCTAGCAAAAGTAAAAAAAAAGCTACTTTATCAGAGGATTTAAGGAGAGAGTTTCCAATGAAACTATAAATGTGGCTACAGGAACACAGCAGACCTTCATGTGTGTCTTCTGGATGAGAGCTGGCTTCTTTTCTGTGAGACTCAGGTGTCAGGTGTTCAACGAGGCTCCCTGGAAACACCACAGAATAGTTTGTGGTGAATTTACTGCAGAATCAGTGTTGAAGGGAGTTTCAGTGTTTCCTCTTACCTGCAGGTGTTCGAGTGCTGCTGCAGTGAGGAGATTGTGTGGAGAGCACTTCCTTACATCCACACTTCCCTCCACCTCCACCATGCACGTCTCTGACCTGTGTCTCAGATCTGTGGGAAAACGACAGTGTTTAGTTTGCACTTTCGTGTTTCTCTGTGGCCATCTCAGCACCTGTAAGCAGCCTGGATCTGTTATCTGCACATGGAGCTAACATTGTGGCCACTGGGCAGTGGGTCCACCCCTCTATGTACACTGAGGGTCCCTCAGCGAGGCACCCACTTCAACTTCAACAGAGCTGCTTTCATAAGCCCAATCACACACCCCCGCCTTCCCATTGCCGTCCCAGTGCCTGAAAACCTCGTCACAGCTCACACCACCTCGAAGTCCAAACAGGAGGGTGTCTACGATACAGCTCAAGGTCTGGGGAGTTGTGCTGCAGCCAGCCAATAAAAACAGGCTGGCGAGGGAGGGAACCCCTGGCCCCAACCAGCTGCTGCTACAAATCAATATGAAAAAACAGAAAGTAATTAAAGGCTCAGTGCATATCACCCACCACCTTTCATGCCAGATTTTTAGACTAAGAGAGGAGAAGGCGTTATAGCAGTTTGGGTCAAACCTTGTAAATGATTTTAAGCCCAATCTCGTGCAACATTGTGGGATCTTGGTGTGAAAGATTCTCAGTTACTGCCACATCAAAGTTAGCTCAAAATCCCTAAAACTGACAGAGATAAAACCGTCTTTGTGTTGGCTGTAGTGGTCATCTTGAACTGGGATGACTCTGAAAGGTTATTAGCTGTAAATGTACATCCAGTAATTACTTCCTGGGAGTTTCATCAAAATCCAGCCAGGGTTTCATGAGATATTTTGCTAACACCACGGTAAAAAAAACCACACACACACAGACAAAATCCCTTTCTGTGGCAGGGGATAAAAACACATTTCCATGACAAACAATGATTTTGGTTCTAATCAGCTGTTTCTTCTTCCAATTTCACCAGAAGTTGTGCAGCTGGACAAAGTCAGCAGGATTTTAGTCCTGGAACACCTTCAAGGTGAAGAAAGAGAAACACATGTTTACTGTCATGCCTGAACACCGTCCTCCTGCCCAGGTTTTATATCCGAAGGTGTTTCATTCACACTAAAGGCAGCAGGCTGAATGCTCTCAGATTCCCCATTACCAGCTTAAAAAAACCCGGCAACATTTGGTGACCTTGCTGCCTCCGTTTTGTCTTTTTGCACCTCAGACAGACTGAGCAGACGGAGAAAAGATAGAGTGAGCAGGCGTGAGGATGAGTCACACTTTCAGGAAGGCTGCGACGTTGAGTCACAACAGGAATGTGTGCGCAAACACTCAAAGCAGAAAACAAGACGTGCAGATGGCTCCTCTCTGCGCTCGCAGGTTTCGAGCCGCTGCAGCGTTTATTTCTGAGAGCTATCACGACACACCAGCGGGCTTGATTCGAATGACCTGCTCACTCATCTGGGGGGGTGTTTTCATCCTGAGTTTCACCAAAACATGGGGGTCATTGATGACTCTTCCTGTTAGCATTGATTCGATGGCTTCTGTCCCATTTCAACGATTCCGTTTCCTCCACTCAACAAAATATTGTCTCTATCAGAATACTCTGCTTACTTCACCTCCATCAACTAGAGAAAAAGAGATGTTCAAATTTTAGTGCATGACTGAGCTTCAACACACTTCTATGATTGGTATTTCCCAGTACTATGGTCACCATTTACATTGTAATTAAACACCCACTGAAGTGGGTGGTAGGCTGAAGCAAGAAGGTCTAAGGTTCGAACCCAGCTGCAACCTGTGGCTTCTTCCACAAACTGGAAACATGCAGTTTGGATAATTGGCAACTCTAAAGTGACACCAGGCGAAAGTGTGAATGGAAGTCTGTCTACTGCAGTACACTGTTGAAATGAAGCAAGGTAGATTTGGACCAGCTTTAAAATATGAAATTAGTAAATGCAACATATTATTGACATCTTTTTAGACCTGGATATGTTTTCTGTCAGAGAAGCTGTCCAAATACAGTTTTAGTGCTCTTGAGTCAAGTTTGAGATGCCCATTATTTTACGACAATTTTTTTTTTGTTGAACATGTTCAAAATTCAGACCACAAGACTACACACTTACACACAAAAATGAAGGACCCACAAATGTTTTGAGACATTTTGGAGACTTCTTCATGAATGCAGTTTACCAAGTGGTCACCAACAGCTGCTTCTCAGCCAATGCACATTTCATACACTGGTGACATATTTAATGATCTTTATTGGACACCAGAGGTTTTTTCAAAGTCCACAAATTCAGACCCTTTTAGTTTTCAAAAAATCCACTTCCCAGTCTCCAATGCTGCCATGGCTCAACAGGAATGTGAAACCTTTCCACACTGCTGATTTGAAACAAACAACAAGCTCTTTAAGCCTGTCATTCCTGCGTTGCTTTGGTGTAAAGGGCTGTAGTTGCATCTTCCTCTACTTATTTTCAGTTAAGGCTGTTAGAAAAAATAAGCTATTAAAAAACCTGTGTATCCTCCTCCAAACGAGGATGGTGATCACTAGTGACTGATGTGTCCTGTTGTCTAGTTTCTTGTACCATCTCTGATGTCTGCACTACGATGGTTCAGTGCCACTTTATGTACCATTACTCTCCAAATGATCGGGACTCAACAAACATGGCATCACTGCTTACTTACTACAGGCCCGCTACGGAAACTATGACAACAGTGGAGACGTTTTTACCATTATTCTCACATTTGGCCAGATTTATCCTGACTCTATCAACGATAAACGTTGCTTGTATTGTACAAAGATTGAAACTGAAAAGAAATGGTCAACAATGGTAAATAAAAGATGTGCTGAAGTTGTTTTGGGAGGATTATTAGCCATGTTCATGATCTCCCTATTTTGTATTTTCATCTATGGTTAATTTTACATTATATCCACCTATTGGAATGAATATTTTAAAATTCTTATTTTTTTTGTTCTTATCTGTATATATATATAAATATATATTTTTCCCAACATAAGGAAAAATATCAATTTAAAAAATTATCTGAAGTACTGTAGTCATGGGCAGAGAACAACCTACATGACATTAATCATTCTGAAAGCATAATTAAGCTTTACAGGCATAATTACTGCCCACCACCAAAAGGCAAAAGGCAGGCGATCCTGTTTTCGCCTGTGTGTTTGTGCAGATGTCTACCTCTTTCCTCAGGAACCTCTGGATGAATTTTATTTCATCTCCCAGAAAACAACCACTAGATGTAGATCTTCAACTGATAAACTAGAGTCAATCCAATTCAAGATGGCCATTTTATCGACCTTAGTCAACACAAAAATGGCTACAACTCATCAAGTTTTACAAATATTGAGTTTAAATTTAAGCTCCGTTATAACAGTAGTAGTTGAGAGAAATCTCCAACACATGGTAGGTGGTGGGCAATATGAATTTTGACATGGAATGCTAGGCTTTTAATTGTTTTTGTGTTTTGGACTTTAACAACAAAAATAGGTACACAGATTTGCTTGTTGACCAACTATTGAATAGAACTGCCAAACCTTTAAGCTTTCGTTAGTCTCAAATATTAGTACTTATTGCTTATTTTTGCCTTTTCTATTGCAGGAAACTGTTATAAATGTGTTAAAAGTGTGATGATTTTGTCTTTCACTATTATAAGTATATATAAACCTCTGTCCGCTAAAGAAACATTTTATGAACAACTCAAGACTATATTAAATCACTGTAATTATAAAAGGGAAGTTTTGACTGGTGATTTTAACAATCGGGGTACTAAAACTGTCATAACCCGATTTTATGTACATGAAAATTAAACAGAAATCATTTAACTAGATTACTTAGAATTTAAATATAGTTCCTAAATGTAACCAACAGATTCTGAAGGATACCCTACAACACCATGACTGGGCCAAGATACTGGAAAGCAATCAAAGAGTTTTTCATTAAATACACTTGGAAGTTTAAAATTTATCTACAAATAGTGGCTCCCAAGAAGTGTAAAAAAGCACTACCTTTATTTGGTATTTGGAACTTGACAGAAGGTTTAAAAAACCTCTGAAAACAGGCCTTATTCACCTCACTGAGGAACAAAGTGGTCAAACAGATTTGTAAGGTTAAAGCTGATTCTTTTCATTGGACTTGATAGACGGTGCAAATGGAAATGGAAAGATTATATTGGAAAATCTAAACAAATTACTGGGTTAAAATGAAAAACACAAAGGACATTAATAATTTTAAATAGGTTCAGTTGAGGGATTAACAGGTTATTTCAAAAAGCCAGTTATTTCTTTCAAACCCAAAGCTGAAAGCAAACACTTCTGTGGTTTTTAAAATGATGTGTTTGGGCTTGACAACAGTTTCCTAAAACCTTATAAAGATGCTCATGCAGCACCAGTTACTCACTTGATACACTTTTCTAGAAAGCAGTCGATTGTACCAACACTTTGGAAGACTGCACCAGCTTTTAGAGCTGTTTAACAAAATCTGAAAATTATTGACCAATTTATATTTTTATCAATATTTTTATGGGTTGTTCTCATTTTAGTCTTCCTTTCTGTGGAGTAAGTTTGCAGGTTTTTTCTTTTTTTTGCAGCATATTTCCTTTTGCTTCTGTCTGTTTTGTGTAATTCCAGCATTTTTCTTTTGCTGCATTTTTTCTTTACATTCATTCAATTTTTGTGTTTGTGTGCTTTGGAGTGTGCGTTGTTCATGTGTTTGCAGCATGTTCTGCCATTTGCTGTGCGTTTGCACCTGTCGACCACCTTAGTTCTTTGATTCAAATCATCTATTTAGGGAACATACCAAAAAGACTACAACTGTAATAAAATTCCACCTGGCGAATTTCCGTCATATTAGACCTTTTCTCACTTTACACTCGACAAAAACATTTATGCATGCAACAATCTTTTCTCAAATATCGCATTGTCATAAAACCTGGTTGTATACAACAACAACTGTGCTAAAATCTATCAAAAGGACAATTACAATCTTGGACAGGCAACCTTTGCTCACTACTGTAATATCATCAATAAGTATAATATTCAAACTTTCAGTGACTTATGTCCTGGTTTGAAGGTTTTAAATGGTACTGCCCTTCCACCATTAGGTTATTTTATTTAGAAGTACAATAAATAAACACCAGAGCTTAAACTGCTAGATCAGGACAGAAAACAGAATTAGACCTAGAGGTGGCATCGTAGAGGGAAATGTTCATGGCATAAATTACCAAGACATATCAGAGAATGTAACAATTACACAATCTTTATGAAGAAAATTAAACTGGATAAAATCAACTCACTCATAAAATATGTCCATAGTTTATTGTATATTGTTTTATGGAGATTTGTTGTATGTGTAAATTTGTCTAATGAATTATGTCTTTCTTTTACTTGCCTTAGAATTACAAATAAAATTTAGCTGTTGAGCTAATTGTGGCACTTGTACACTCATATGTAATACTGATATGATGATTATTGTGCATTGCCCTAAGCCAATAAACTGAAGTAAATGAACTCATTAATTAAATCTAAAACATAAAGGTTTAATCCTCCTCAGCTCTAAAACATACCAGTTTTATTCATTTTAAAAGCCTGCCTACTGTATGAACACTGCTTTATTCATAATAAAAAGAACAATACACTTATTTATGCTTTTTTACTCAATGTTTTCTTCAACACGGACTCAGTTTAATTTAGTGTATGGTGAGTTTTCTCTACCAGGTGACATAATGTACAGAACCTACACATTTTCTCCTGATTTCGTCAGTGCCACACACACTGGTGTGCAGCTCCATGTGAGTGGCACTGATGGTTGGTGTAAATGAATCTCTGCAGGAGCAGAGGAAGCTAGGTAGTTTCCTGGCTTCAGCCCTACAACAGACGGGCTCTGTTGGTAAAAAAAAAAAACAACAAAAAACACAAACAGCAAACCCTTAGCCTCTCCAACATGGTGGGCATACATGTTTCCAGAACATACTATACTGAGCATGACACAAGCTGTCAACAGTGTAACCAAGAAGGGTACACTGTTGTGACATGTCTTCAGTCAAACTAACGGTTCCAGCTTACCCGCTCTCCGACATCAGAGCTTCAGGAGGCTGGTTATTTCTGGAAAACCGACGGACCTGTTCCTTTGGTCTTTCTTTCTCTTCTTTCTCCTCACTTTCTGTTGCCAGTGGTTCCTTTCCCATCCCCTCATGGTCTCTGCTGCAGGACGGGCTGTTGGACACCTAAACTCAAAAAACACATGAGCCAATTTACCAAGTCTGCTCCAGAGTGTCCAGAGAAACAAAAATTAGGAACTAACGATGGCTTTTACACCAACATTAAAGTTCATTTAACTAGCAAAGGCCCAGAATAAAGCCAATAATAAAAAAGAAGTTTTAACCAGTATTTGTAAGTGCTACCAGCAGAAGAGGCTAACTGCAGTGACTGCAGCCTGGAGCACTTCCTGCAGGAATATTATAATATTTCAACTGGAGTAATGGTATAATACGACATTGACAGTGCTGTAAAAGTTTATAAAATAGTCTGTGACATTTTTGATGCTGGAGTTGTTTTCAGATGGCAAGGATCCCCTTTGTGTCAAGTTGTGTTTCTACATCAATATCTGCTTCCCCACCTGTTTTACTTTGTTTTCCCCTTAAGTGCATCTTTCCCATCCCTTTTTCCTTTTATATCAGGGGAAACTCATCCTGTTGCCCATTCATCACCAATAAAGGCAGTTTCCTGTGTTGGTCATTAGGAAAACAAGATCTCATATTTGTCAAATGTCAACTTGATGTATCTCATGGTGTATATATCCTGATAATTTTACTCTTCTATGCCAACATTTGTACACTTTATAAGGGAAAACAGCTTGATGGCATGGAATCCACAGGTGGTGAACCAGATCTCAGCAGGGGAACAACTCAGCACACTGGGCTGAATTAAACTTCATTTATTTGCATGCCTCTGAATTTTATATTTTATAATAAAAAAGTCACAAATGTCACAAAAATTATTATATATGATCTGATAAAATGGTTGTCTTTACATGACAAACCCTCTCAAGTAAAGATTACAGTGTAAGGATATGAGATTAATAATAATTTAATAACTTATAGTAATTTAAATTTGGGCACTTCTTTACAAAATATTCAAAAATAAACTATTAAAACAAAATGTACTGGGTCCAGTCTGGAGAAATCAAGCTGGACTGTATGTATGAGCGAGCAGCACGTGTGTGTGTGGACACACTTCACTACTGGCAAAACCCAGGTTTGTTAGATCACATTTAGTTTAACAACTTTCACAACATTTCATGTTTTGTAATAAATTCAGTTTTTCTAGTTCCACATTTTCCATATTGTGGAAATCATGGTGCTCTACATGAGTAAACACCTAACCGTTTTTGGTAAAAATTCAGTTCTGTAGGATAACTGCACACATACTGTACATTTCTTTTTTTTAACTCTTAGTGAAATAAATAGTTCAACATTACTGAGGTCTGTCATTGCTGCTAGTGTCAGTTAATATCTGGTTCTTCTTAATATACTTCTGTTAATGGATGCTTTTTTTTTTTTTTGATAATTGCAGTATTTTCTGTCTTGTGGTTTTTAGCATGTAATGACATTTATTTGTTGGGTAGGATGTTGACGTTTAGCGTTTGAATACTTACGTTTAATTTCTATTTAATACGATGAATTAGCATTTTGTTTTTAGTGTGACTTTTTAACACTTGTCCAAGAACAACATTTACAGTAATGTTAAATAATGTGCAATGTCCTTGTTCAATAAACTAAATAATAAGTGGCAGTTTTATTTTTGACTGTATGTTCATAATATTGTAGCCAGTATGTCATGTCAAAAAAAAATCCTGATTGGAATTTAGTAAATGTAAAGTTAATAGTGGTAACCCAACCTTTGCTGTCCTAACACCCTTGGGTGGTCTACATTCTCAAAGATATCTTGTTTTTTATGTTTTGATCAGTTTTATCTAAGAACAATAATGACATATATTTACAGACGGGTATAATCATTACCGGAGTGTCGTCCTCAGGCTCCCTGGTTTCAGCCATCCTCACTGACATGGGGGATGTGGTGTAAATGGTGGGACTGAGCCTCTGCTTACAGTGCAGCAGAGAGAGAGCTGTTTTACTGGAGAGCCCAGGTGGGTTGGGGTCATAGCTGCTGGTAGACCATGATGAATACACTGAGGGCTTCTGTTCATCCAGAGCAGAAGGGTTTGGCTTAATGTAGTTCAAATAGCACCAGCTATTACAGGTGCTGGAGAGCAGACTTGGGAACGAGGCTTCAACGCTTGAGATGGAACAACAAACATCTGGTAAACATGACTGGCTTTCCTCTTTGAGCTCTTGATTGAATCTGTCAACTGCTGCTGGGCCAGTACATCCCACCTCCTCCTCATCCTCCTCCTCCTCCTCTTCTTCTTTTACTCTTTTCTGCTGTTGTTGGGACTCAGGATGGAGCTCAATACTGTTTGAAGGTGAAAGCATGCGTTTGTTGCCCCCAGAGCCCGGCAGCCTCAGGCCATCATCAGACCACAGGTGCAGATCTAAACTCCTGTTTTTGTGGTTTCTGTATTCAGCTGCTGTAATACTTATAAAGGGAGAAACGGCATCAACAGCCTCCTGGGGCCTCAGCGAGGTGGACTGAGAGAGAGTAGTATATATTGCACATGCTGGGAACAGGGTGTCTGTTTGGAGACGCACTGCAACTGCTGGAGATGTGAGGGGCCTCAAGAGTTCCAAACTGGATGTAATGTGAGGAACAGGTTGCTGGATGTGGGAGTGACCCATTTGAACCTCTGAATATTTATGTTGTGTGGGAATCTCTAGCTTCAGCCCTGTAGACATGGGGAGATAGTGGGCTCTGGCTGCCCCTGATGCTCCATATGTAGGACTGGGCTGTGGGGCTTGGATGCATGAGGCCTCCTTCATTACACCTACAGAAAGGTCAGAGGTTTTGGGGAGTTCTGTGCTTGCCATCAACTGAATATTTTGACTCAGTTTCCATTGAGAGAAAATGTCTTTGCAGTGGGGTCCCTCTGGATTACTTAGGCATTTGCCACTAGATAAAGGGGAGGAGGATGACCTGCTGTAGTAAACAGAACTGGGGTTTGCTTGAGATGATCTGCTCGGACTGACATGTTCAGGACTACGGTTCAGGATGGTACACTGGTCGTCTTGCTCTTCTCGATCTCTGATTGCTGCCTGTCTCGTGAGAAGGCATTTTCTTCTTTCCTTCCAGCCAACTGCAGAGCGCTCAGGAGAGAGGCAACTATAATCAAAAGACTTACTGCGGGTCTCAGCCATTAGGATACTTGGTTGTGGGTCATGAGGGGCTTGCTCAGATGCTGAGCGCCTCATCTCTCTGTGCTGATGCACCCCAGGCACTGTCAGCATGTGAGGAGCTCTTGATCTCCTCAGTGGTGTTGATGTTGCCATTTCCATGTCTGCTCTGTTTGGTTCTTCATAAGATGTAGAGCGACTGGATGCAAATGACGCACTACTGTCTTGACCAGGGCTACGGGGCAGAGATATGGAGTCAAAACTGGATTCACCTGAGGACTGTGCAGCCTCAGCTAAACGTAAACGCTTCTTTTTTGGTGGAAGCTTTTCAATAGGAAGCTGCGCTAAAGAAGGACTCCGCAGTGGCCAATGAAATTCATCAAGCTTCTCTAAATTTTTTGCCATGTTGGTTGACTCCAATGAGGTCTCTGGAATATCTACTGGAATATCTTCTGTCACAAGTATTTCTGGAACCTGCACGTTGTTTTGGCGAACCAGCTTTCGGGCTGTATGTTTTGTTGCCTGGTGTTGGGGTTGTTGTTTAGAGGCCAGCTGATATTCTTCATGTGGTGGTGAGTTCTTTGTTTTCTCCAGGCTTTGATTATCATGGCAAAAAGATTCTTGTTTTTCAAATGAACTTGTGTGTTGAATCACCGAACAGGTTTGCAGAGCAGACCTTCTGGTGCTCTCATTAGCTCCACAACGTTCAGTTTTACACTCTCCTGACAAGGGCAACAAAGAAGAGGGGTCATCAAACTCAAAACTCTCCTCTTTCCTTCTCTTGCGGATTGTTGATGCTCCTGCTCTGACTGAATGGTTACTTAACTGTGAGGGCTCCATTTGACCCATTACCATCTCAATTTGAGGATGATGTGCAAAGCACAGGTTTTGTTTGTGTTTCTTATAACCTTCCCAGTCCTTGCAGCCAGTACCGCAGGCTTCACATTCATATGGCTGTGGCAGGTATTGCTTGTGTTCAGCAACAGTGCTTTTGTTTTGGGGGTAAAATGAATGAGAAGAGTCATATTCCTCTTTTGTTAGCTCAGTACCTAGTGGGATTTCGATTGCTGGCTGCCTCCTTAATGTTCCGTATCGACGGGATGCCTGAGTCCCAGAAGGCTGTTGTTCATCAAAGGACTGACTCAAGCGGAATTTGCCTGAACCAACACTGGGGGCATCACATGAACTAGACGCAGATGGCATTGAGTGACTTCTAACTAGGGAGGCAGTGGAAATTTGGCTGGGTACTTGCTCTGCTTTAAGAGATGGATGATGAAATTTTTCACATGGAACTCCCATGCTGATGGAACCAGTACTTTTATAACCCAGATCTCCAGCTTTAGGGCTGTGAATAAGCTGTTCCTTCACACCTGGACTCCTCTGAGCCTCTGAACTGTTCTTTCTGGACAGTGAGAATCTCCTTGGTTTTACACTGTCAATTTTACTGGTGTCCACAACCGCCTCGTTGATGGTAATAAGTTTGGTGATATGGTCAATAACTTGCTTTTTAGGTACAGTGAATGAGATGTTTTTTTCCTCCTCACCAGAGACATTCTGATTCTGGTGATGAGACATCCTCTGTAGTTGTCCAAGACGTCCATATTTACCGAGGATGATCTCCGCATAGCTTTTGGCACTTGTGTTTGGGGGACTGTCTTGTGACTGTTCAGTACTTTCAGAACGTGAAAAGTAGCCAGATTCTGTACTGCCTTTACTACCTAATGTTAGAGATGAGATCTTTTGATCCGATGAGTCTTGCAGAGCATGTTTCCCTCTACTCAGACGGAGGGCCAGTCTCTTTTTTACTGCATAGGAGTCATTACTTCCTCCTGTGCAATCTTTCGCTATTTCATGACTCTTAACTGAGGTTGCATTGCTTTGTCTCTCTGTGAGGGATGAAACAGAGGACAGCTGTTTGCTTTCATCCTCTGACTCAGTGATTTGATCCTCATAAGATTCCGTCTCCCCAAGTGCCAGACCTGCCTTTACCCGGTGGGTGTGTGATTTTCGGTGTTTGTACAAGTTACTCTTGGTCTTAAAAGAGAAGCCACATGGGGCACAGGGATAGGGTCTTTCACCTGTGTGGGAGCGAATATGTTTCTGAAGGACACTAGGTTTTGCACATGCACGGCCACAATAAGTGCAAACATATTTTCCTGGTCTCTGAGGCTTACGCTCACGTTTCTGTTTGGGGTTGTCCTCCTGGGTTTCGGATGTGGACTCCGTAGTGGGATCTGCTGAAGTCCGTAAGACTCCTGATGACAAACTGGAAATTGCAGTTTGTTTTGCTGCTGCTGTTGCTTCTTGTTTGGGTTCCAGTACTGTATCCAAGTCAACACTTTGCCTTTGGTGACGCAGGCGTTTACGTTCAGGGTTTTGTCTTCTAGACTGCTTGAGCTGCTGTGGCGCTCCATGAGGTTTTGAGGAACTGGTTTGCTGTTGCAGACAGGGCTGGGAGGGAGATTTGCACTGAGGAGATTCTGGTTGGTGATGTTCTGGACCTCCGGACTGCTCCCCAGTCATTAACTGACTATGCAAGGCCTCCATAAAATAGAAGGAAAGCCCAGGTAGACACTTGGGTTACGTCTGCCTGAACCAGGCTACAGATTTAAAGCCAAATCATTAACTGGGTTTATTGTCTGGTAATTCAATCACTTTATTTATTCACTATCTGACTGGCAGACATTATAATGTTTCCTTCATTGACTTAAACTCTATTGCTGGGCAAAAGACTGAATAATGCCACCAAATATAAAACAGTAGCATTGAATAATCCAGCCTTAACGACTTATGTTGTGTGGAGGATTTCCTTTCAACCATCCAGTACTGCTGTCACTCATACTGATGTTCTTCTGGCTCAGCTGATTGTGTGAGTCTTCCGTCTTCTCACTATAAGGATCTGTGGAGAAAAAAAACAACTTATTTTACAGGATTCCCTGGTCAATTCATTTTAAGGAAAATGGTTAAGAAATATGAACATTTATGTTTTCCTTTACAACACAATACATTTGTGGGTGATAACATTCATGTTCTACTCCACAGCTACTGAGAATGGTTTATGTAAAATTGTTGTAAATAGATTTAGATTAGTATTCAGAAATTCATTCAGCATTCAGATTTTCTCAATACGAGCATTTATTG
Source organism: Kryptolebias marmoratus (assembly GCF_001649575.2). NCBI lineage: Eukaryota > Metazoa > Chordata > Actinopteri > Cyprinodontiformes > Rivulidae > Kryptolebias > Kryptolebias marmoratus. The sequence continues at coordinate 23,092,168 of NC_051434.1, forward strand.
TGACAGGGACTTCTTAATAACATCTTAGTACCTAGTTGCTATTAAGATTTTCTTTTTCTCTCTCCTAAGACCATGGGTATAAGCGTTTTCTGTTGAACTGTACTGCATTAGAAATCCCACCCACTCCCATAAAGCTTACACTGCAAGAAAAAAAATGAAGACTGACATTTATTACAATAGGTTAAAAAAGTATTCACCCCCTGGTATTTATTCATTTGGCTGCCTTATGATATGGAACTTAAATGCATTTTCAATTTAAATATAAGTAAAGGCCCTACATAAAATAATCTTGGCTAATAAAGTTAAATGGGGAAAAATGCATTGTTTTAAATAATTCTGAAAAATATAAAACTGAAATGTGGTGTGAGCATACCTCCTTTGCTTTGAAGCCTCAACATTACTTTCAGAAGTCACATAATTAGTTAAATAAGATCCACCTGTGAGTGATTTAAGTGTCAGATGATCGTAGTTTACATACACCTGCACTGATAAGACTCCAGAATCAGTCCAACACCTCAAAGTAGTAAGATCTACCACCAAGAAAGTTACATCATGAAGACCAAAGAACTCTTAAAACAAGTCAGAGACAATGTTGTGGAGAAGTACAGATCAGGGTTAAGTTATAAAAAATATCCCAGAACCCTGAACATCCCACAGAGCTCCATTATTAGGAAATGGAAAGATAATGCCACCACAGCAAACCTGTCTTGAGGGAGTTGTACATCAAAACTGACTGACCAGACAAGGAGGACATTAATCAGAGAAACATCCAGGGGTCCAAAGATAACCCTAATGGAGCTGGGCAGCTCTTCCGCAGAGACAAGAGGATCTGTCCAAAGGACCACTGCAAGCTGCACAGAGCTGGGCTTCATGGAAGAGGTCTGGACAAATACATTGATTAAATAAGAAATAAAGCAGGCTGAAATTTGCCAAAAGAGACTCTCCAAATGTGAAAGAAGGTGCAGTGGAGAAATAATGAACACCATCCCCACAGGGAAGCATGGTGGTAGGAGCATCCTGCTATGTGAATGTTTTCTTCCTCAGCAGGAACTGAGATACTGGTTGTAGTTGAAGAAAAGATGAGGAAATAAGAGAAATTCTAAAGAAAAATTTGTTGTAGTCTTCCAGAGATTTGAGACAGGTACAGAAATTCACCTTCCAGCAGGACAGGTGAAGCAACACTCTGCTGGTTTTATTTGCTGGACACAAGCAGCAGCCACACAATCTGAAGGACCTGGAGCAGTTTGGCCATGAACAACGGTCAAAAATTCCACCGGTTAGATGTACAGAGTTCTTGAAGATGGACCCTAAGAAACATGTTGCTGGAACTGCTGCAAAAAATGGTGACACAAAGTATTGGTTTTGGAGAGGTGTACAGTTCTGTAAGCTCAGGTATTTGGTGTGTGTGTGTGTGTAAATCAAAAGATACAAACCTGACAAGAGTCCATTAAAATTCCGGGTTGTAAACCAACAAAACAGAGACAATGCTAGGGGGAGGGGAGTGAATACTTTTGCAACCCATTGTTAAATCCCAGAAGGGAGCTGCATACTTTGACAGTAAAATAAAATGTACAACTTTTTTCATTAAGAAGATTTAATCTTTTGAGAGTTTCTATGTACATTGAGTTGTATGGCTTGGTACTGCATACTTAAAAAACACATGAGAAAAGAACAGAAAACAGCTGGGGTGAAGTACAAGGAGAGGGTAGAAAATATGTTCAGGTTCAATAACTCCCAGCCAGCTTGAGAGGGGGCAGCATGATGGGGATGCTGACTAAAAGAGGTCAGATTACTCTTAATTCCTTGTCTGCCTTGGAATTGGCTAACGATTTTAACTTACTTCACAATTGTTTTATCATTATTGATTGTACTGAAGACCTTTCTGGTTGTAAAAATGCACCTCCAGGTGTCATAGAGTATATTAGCAAGGGAAGTGTGTTTAACATTTTTCAAAAGACCAAGGAGAGGAAATGTCCAGGTTCTGATGGCATAAGGTGCTGTATTCTTAAAAAACTGTGCCCTGCAGCTGGCAGACATCTGGTTTTTTAACATGCCTCGCTAGACTTATAGGGTCCCTCAGCTTTGGAAAGACTCGGTCCTTGTTCCAAGACTGCCCAGTCACTGAATGACTTCAGGCTGGCTGCCCTTACCTCATTAGTAATGAAGTCATTTAAAATGATTGTTATGGAGGTCCTTTTGTTTAGATAAAAAGAAAAAAAATATTTGGACCCACTTCAGTTTGCTTATCAGTCAGGTGGAGGGTTGGAGGATGCAACAGAAACTCTTTTAAGCCTGATTTTAAGATACTTAGAAGGTTAAAAAAAAAAAACTTTGTGGTTTGTATTTTATTGACTTTGACTATTGACTCTGCTTTTAACTGTATTTAACCCCACATTTCAGCTGAGAAATTAATGCGTTTTATGGCCCTATTCTGTACCAGCGGGTGAGGGTCAACAGGGTTCTCTCCAATGTCCTTTTGTCCTCTATCAGTGTGTGTGTGTGTGTGTGTGTGTGTGTACCATCACACCATTACACACACACACACACACACATCTGCTTCATTACTTCTAAGTTTCATCTGAACAACTGTAAATTTAGCCACTTTAAAGGGTCACAACAAATGTTGAGAATGGATGTATTTTCGCTCTGAGCTCCTCAGTGGAGATACTGAAGAAATATACCGTTATTTTGTGCCAGCACACCGAAACAGTAAACAAGGCATCCCACGCACTGACCAGCTGGTTTCTACACCCACATTCTGGTGGAAGACTGCAAAGCTGCTGGATATTTTCCAAGTGACTGATAACTGGTTATAACATCTTTAAATTAACTTGTGGTGCACTATATGTATAAATGCTGAAACCTTCATCTTAAAACAGATAATCTGTAAAACATTGAAGAGTTTCTGCAGTTTGTACAACATTTAGCCTGGACAGCTAACCATAGGCCAGTCAGGTCATGTAACTACAACAAGGTTTTAGCAGACACAAAATGTTCTCTTTGCAAAAAACTTCTGAATTTAGTCTTTAATATAATTAGTGACCCTACATGGTGGTGACAGGAACCTAAGCGGCACATGTAAAAAATAAATAAATAAAAAACGATTACTGGGCCATGACTGTTGGAAGCTACTTGGTGAAACACACTTGACTCAATATTGTGAGAAAACACTCAGATTTTCAGATACAGTCTAACTAAATTGAGTGTTTGTGACCAGAGAGCTGTTTTTAAATTGCAGCCTATTTTTGTGTGCGTGGTTTGCAAAACTGCATTCTAGGACATGCACATTATTTCATTGCCCTGTTCATGGCCCACATAGTACCCATCTTGACCCATGTTTATGATTTAATCTTCTAGAGTACACTTCTGAAATCAAGACAAGCAAATTTGTAGAAGTTTTTCAATAATTATTCTTCATTATCTGTGTGGATTTTAGACCTGGACACTGTTTTCTGTCAGAGGAGAGCTCCAGTAAAGTTGAGACTTGTTGGAGACGCCCATGACATAATCAAAAAGGCTTTAAGTTGGGTTTGAGATACCCGTGACAACTCTGACTATTTTGTGAGACATTTTGTCATATACCTGCTGGTTGACAGTTAGTCGCAGCTCAGTGAGATACTAGCTTAAAGCTTGATGTACTAACTAGAGTAAAAAAATCAGAGTAAATGTTTAAGGGTGTCAGCAGCTGTTGCACAACATCTTCTTCCTTAAAGCCCAATTTGGGACTTCCTTTTGTAAGAATCTAAACTGACAAAATGCTGACATTTTGATGTATAAACATTAAGATGTGTAAAAAAAATGTTTAAGTTATTGCCAGTGAGTGGTTCATTACACTCACTATGGCAACCACACACCTGTGTCTCTTACTCCCTAACATCACCTTTAATAAGAGAACAATGCAGAGCATAAATTAGGCCTCAAACAATCAGTTTGAACAAACTCAGTTGTCTGACTTGTGAGTGGATGAAGAACTTGGCATCACACATGTAACTTTTTTATGTTTTATATCGGAGCTCTGACAAGTTAAACTTCCAGTTTTGAGAATAAAATTATGAGAGTTTGGGTGTGTATGGGTATTTCAAAGCTGCAGTAGTAACAAATCAAAAAATGAAAGAATAACCAACAAACAGCAATAAGTAGTAAATTCATTCTCAGAAGATCAACAAGACATGGCATCAGGTCATCACTTAGTAAACCCTAGGCTATGATCACACTGCAGGTCTTAAAGCTCAGTTCCAATATTGTTGCTGAGAATCTTTTTTTTACGTGGTCGTTGACATTATAATTTAAATGTGACCACCAGTGGAAGAAGTCTACAGACCTGAAATGACCCACATGTGCAGAAAAAAACACGTAGTGAAGGCTACACATGATGGCGTCTATCAGGCCTGAAGTTGTTGCTTTGGGCCTTTTCAGCTGGAGCTCCACAGCTGTCCCTTCATATCAAACAGGCTTCAATTCCTGCTCTTTTTAAGCAACATTTGTACTCATTGGCTTTAAATATTCCAGGAGAGTTGGCATCTATTTATCATATTAATAGTTTGTTATTTTTAGAATGTATGTCTTTTAGCAGTTTCTTTAGTTTGTTGTTATGTTTTCACTATTGTATGTACAGCACTTTGTTTTTATACGTGCTTTATAAATGCATTTTCTTAGATTTGATTTGTGCAGTCAGAGCCCAAAAATTATTACCTGCCATGCTTGTTTCTTCCAATATTTACATTTGATCTTGCCGCTTCCCGTCTACTCCGGCGCAGAATTGGGCTTTTGGAACAGGAGCACCGTACTGAAAGTAGAGAGAGAAACAAACTCGTATTAATACTGTCACATACCAATGCTAGCCTTGATGATATCAATATTTGGATCGATCTGCACTCCTCTTCTTCAATCATGTAAAAGTTGGACAAAATGCAACTTGACTTCAGAAATCTATCCAATTTAGGACTGATATAAGGGAAAAAATGGATTTGTGATGTTCAAACTGTCATACATACATATACACACACACACATCTACATACATATATATATATAAATCAGTTATGGGTCATATGGAAAAAGAAGAAGAAGAAGAAAAAACCCAGTCTGGTCCACTTTTGCCTGAAGTCTGAACATAGCCAAAGTCTGCTGTTATTGCTCCCACATGAATGAATAATAAAGAAAAGATAGAAGTGATGTTCGGTCTAATATTTATCAATAAGATAATATCAGCTGGGACATCAGTCATAGAGCGCAGACTATGAAGAGACAGTCAGAAGTCTTTGTCCAGCCACCAACCATTTTATGTCATTATTCAGGCTTATAAAACAAGTCTTTCTCAAAAATGTCACACTAGTATGAAAGAATGCTACATTAGCTAATATGGACCCCTTGACAGTCCCCCCCCCCCCTCTATAGGGCCTGTGGGCAGGTCAATTTAGTTAAACCTCTACATTTTTGTTCAGTTTGTTGCTTTTTTTCAACTGAAGGTTTAATTTGAGCTAATGTGGAGTTTTTTACCACCTGTATGACATTTTGGAGGACTTGTTGTATAATCCTAGGAGGAAGACTTCTGCCCTTTTCTCCACACTCTGTGCTTATAACTGATGTCATGGCTGATAGGGTACAAGCTACTGATAACTTTTAGACAGAACATCATTCTTTTAAAGTACAAAACACTCCAAGACTCATTTTATTCCAGTCTGTTTCAGAATTGATCTTATGAAGAGGGGACCTTAAGATCGTTTGTTCCTTAGTCTAAATACAAACATTGGGGTGACCCAGACTGTGGAACCAACTACCTCAGGACTTGTGCTCTATCACTGATCCGGCCCTTTCTAAATCTAATCTTAAAACCTTTTTGTTCAGGCAGGCTATTAATACCGAGTGGCACTCTGGCATTTTTGCATTTTTGTAACGGTTGTAACGTTTGCATTGTGAACACTTTGTGCACCGTTTGGCTGCTGGAAAGGGCTCTACAAATACATGTTGACTGACTGGATAAAGTGCTGACACTGACAGAAGGTTGTAGCTTGCAACAACTTGAGCAAAACATTAAAAAACATTTAAAAGTGCATCTGATCATAATCAAGGCTTAGAAATAACCTGAACATTTGTTAAGGTAAGTACTGACTTCACTGTGCAATCACAAGCAGAATGCTATCAAAATATACCGAATGTTAGGATATTGTACAATAGATATCTCAGTCATTAGCTCACTAATTACAACCATAAAAGAATAACAAAATGTACAAAACATCATGTTTGTGAAATGGCTGCAGAGCTGAACAGGAAACAGTCTGTATTTTCTGGTTGTGTGTAAAATTTTCAGGTAACAAAACACAACAATCTAATAGAAATTTGAAACACACAAAAAGAACAAACTGTATAAAAAAGCTTTTTGAAAATCTTGACAATTTTCCTCTTCTCACTCTAATAGGCACCCAGTGGTGGTTCCTATGGTAACGGCCCTAAACCATGTGGTAGCAGATGGAAGGAGAGCTGGAGGGCTAAATTTATCTTCTAGCATTCTCATGGACAAAAGAGAGAGAGAGAGAGAGACTGAGGTGCCTCCCTCACAGGGGGGGGGAAACAAGCTGCTAGAAATCAATAGTTTGTGAATTTGTTTCTAATTTGTACAACACCGATACTTTATTCTTTTAGGAGATATTGCAAAGCAAAATGTCAATGAGAAAGGGAACAAAGAACACAGAAAAGCAGTGATCCGAACCCTGTGGGAACAATTCTGAACCCATTTTTGCTACTATTTGTTTGATTTGATCTAAAATACATTTTAATGAAGCATTTTGAAGCCAAAAGTATATGTTCCATAACAAACTGAGACTGGAAACGTCCAGATGTTGGTGAAAATGGACAATTTCATGATCGAAATGTGAACTTAAAGGCTGCCATGACAGCTGAGCATTAAGACATCTGCAGCTGTGAGGACAAGGAGAAGAATACCCTCGCCACCTTCGCTGTGTGTGTGTGTGTGTGAGACTGAGCACACATCGGGTGTGCTCCCACAGGTCTACGTGAGGAGATTGAACACACAACACGGGAGTTCATTCACTCCCAGCCTTCACACACACACACACACACACACACACACACACACACACACACACCACTCACTGCATGCATCATCGTCTCCTCCATTCACACACAGACTCACTGCAGAAGATGCACCGTCTGCAAGCCTAAAAATAAATAAATAAATAATAAAATATCAGCACAAAATGTTTAGTTTGTTCCAAAGCTCTCAGAGAACAATAACCCAGATGATTCTTGTGTTTTTCCATGGCTTGCTGATGCAGCAACAAAGGCATGAATGGACCAAACGCATCACGTCACCCACTTCACACATCCAAATGTTTACCTGCTTTCAGGTGGTGCTGTCCTCCTCCTCAGCAGTGACTGAATGAGAGGCTCTGCTCTACGTGCGCTGCGCTCACAAACAGGTAGCTGACTATATTATGAGTATGAATGAGGAGGAGGGGACACTATCTGCCCCCCCGCCTCCCTCTCTCCACGTCTCTCTTTCAGGTCAAAGTGAAGCAGCACCTCCTTATTTGGAAGTTGACGTAAGCTTGTGTTTCTTTTGGCAGCTGGCAGAGTGCTGAGGGGCGAGGGTGGGGGTGGGCAGTTGCTGTTACTTCATATTTCCCTAAAAACACAGTTTCCCGCGTTCAGCTGTTCCTCTGTGGAAAAACTGAGAGCACGTGAGGAGTGGTAGCTGGTGCCAGAGTCCAACTGTGACATCACTCTCTGCTCCTTTAACTGAGGTCTCACAGACATGTGGAGCTTTCAGGAAACACCAGCCAGAGGGCGGACGAAAGCAGACTGAGCTGCTTATCGGAGAAAGAATCAGATGGCAGCTACAGGAAGTGGAGTGTGACAATTCAAAACCTAACCAGACGCAGCCTGACCGCGGCTGAAATTCTGAATGGGATGGACTGTTGACCGAAGACCTACGGTGAAGTAGTGGTGATGTCACAGAATGAGCGCCTGCAAAGTGACAGCCACACACCTTCAAAAAAATAAAAATCACAGAAAAATTTTGCCTCCTAAGTTTGTCTGAACTATATACAGCATGTAACCAGCTGAATTTGAATTTTAATCTGTAAATCTGTATGAATACATGCAGACATGTAGGTGTAAATGTGTGACATTTACACCTGAAAAAAAGTAGGACTCCCCCAGCTAATTGTTTATAAATAATTATTAATAAATATAAGAATTAATTATGTAAGAATTATTGTTCAGGACTGTCTCTATTGTCTAAATACATCTAAACACATAGTTTAGCCCATAACTCCCTTTGTACTGTCTTATTACTTCTAGTTCATAGCATAATTTAAACTGTATTTTTATACAATTTCAATGAATTAAACTTTAAATTGAGCCCCCAACAATCACAGTTAGGATGTACTGAGCAGACATTTAATATATGTGATTTCCAAAGGTGTGGGCAGTCATGTCACTACCGGTAGGCGCTCATTCTATGACATTGCTGTCACTTCACATTCTGACATTGATAGACATTTAGGCTGCGCCCTCTCTTTGAATTGTCACATTTCACTTGCCATACATTCCACACCTCACAGTAGAAGGCACAAACTAATCTCATGTCGCTGTCAGGCGCCAGGCTGCACGCTCGTCTGCACAACAATTCCAAGTGTTGATGTTGATGCTGCACAACTTCATGTCTCTCTTGCAGACATATTTAAAGCCCAAGAGTGGCTGTTCAGCAGTATGAGAGTCTTTAGCTAGCTCACTGTAAAGAAAATCCTTGGAAATGCAGCCTACGTCCATTCTTTTGATGTGGCATTGCCATTGTAGGCACCTTCCTCTTAAAATGGTGAATGTGTTGTTCATGTTAGTGTATTTCAAGACCTTTGTGTTGGGCACCTGATCCTACCACTGGATGTGCAGGATGCGCCTGAGTCACCTCAGGTGAAAGCTGTCTCATGTAGGTGGTCCATGCTTTGCTGCTGCAGAGAAGAGTGCTAAGGGCGCATGCTTGGTAGACGCACAGTTCGGTCTTCTTAGTTAGTCTGGAAATATACCGCACTCTCCGGCTCAGTCTGGCCAGAACTGCTGCTGCCTTACCAATCTTACTGTTCATGTCTGCATGAATGGAGAGTGAGTGGGAGACAGTAGACCAAAGGTATCTAAGCTCTCCACAACTTCCAGGCTAGTCCCATCTATAGGGATGTTTGGTGGAGCGTCTGCACCCTGCACCACAATCAGTCCCTCCAGGATTTCACGATGTTGCGATCGCAACTATTAACGCAAAATCAAGCAAACCCCGCAAAATCGCAACTTTTTGCAACTTTGTCCAAAACACCACAACTTTGTGACGTCACTTCCTGTTAACATCAGAATGCCGGGAGCATGCCGGAGCAGCGACCAAAGCCAAAATGTGCGCTAATGATTCACATTTGCCCACACAGATTTCAGCAAAACACCGCAGTGAAGTTAGTTTTAAGTTGGATATTGGATATTCGCGCTCCGCGGAGTTAGCGGCATCTAGCTCACGGCTGACCCGAAACAGGAGCGCTAATGTCGGCCAGCCGTTCTCTGCCGGCCCCTTCTCTCACGTGCGGTGGTTCACTTAGGGACGGCTGGCCGACATTAGCAATCCTGCTTCGGGTCAGCTGTGAGCTAGACGCCGCNGGGAGCAGCAACCGAAGCCAAAATGTGCGCTAATGCTTCACATTTGCCCACAAAGATTTCAGCAAACCAGTTTCCTCCCCAGCTGCAGCTGTTTTTCACGTCCTGCAGTGTAATCATGGAACATAAACGCATCGACAAACACTTTGTGTCTGCAAAACATGTGAGGAGAGCTGCAGACCAGGGACGATCCAGAAATGGTCATGAATGTCAGTTTAGAAGCTATCAAAATTCTCAAATAAAGCATCTTTTGAGAATGTTAATGTTTGTTGGTAATTATCTTACAAAACTAGGAAGTATTTTTGGTTTTTATATTAAAAGTTATGTTTTTTATTGATTTTAGCGAAAAAAAAATTGCAACTTTTAGGAAAATGCCCTGCAAAATAAGGCATTTTAGCCGCAAGAATCACAAAAAATGCCTGAGAAATCCTGGAGGGACTGCATAATGTTTGTTGTCTTCAGACTGATAATCAGCCCATACTCAATGCAGGCATGGGAAAAGTGACTGACGAGCTGCTGCAGGCTGTCCTCAGTGAATGATGTCAAGGCAGCATCATAGGCAAAGAGCAACACACAGAGAAGTACCTCCACAAAGGTAGGCGAGGTTGTAGAGCTCCCTGTCAGCTGTGGTGTGGATGTATACACCCTGGCTGCAGTCCTTAAAGGCATATTGAAGGAGCATGGAGAAGAAAATGCCCAAAAACGTTGGCACAAGGACACAGCCTTGCTTTACGCCACTGCTGACTGGGAAAGGCTGAGATGCTGCACTGTTAGAGCACACTGTGAGGGAATAAAACAACAACTGCAAGGAGTCGTGGAGGGCAGCCAATCTTCTGCAGTAGCCCAAGTTTGCCATGGCTAATAAGATCGAACGCCTTTATAAGATTGATGAAGGCAACGTGTAGTGGCATCTGCTGCTCTTGGCTCTTTTTCTGCAGCTGGCGCTGTGAGAAGATCATATCCTCTGTGGACCGGCCAGTTCGAAAACCACACTGGGACTCTGAATAGACTAAGGAGGATGGGGTCTGCAGACCTGCCAAGACAACACGAGCGAATGCCTTTATGCCCAATGGGCCATCATAAACATATCAAATGTTTTAAGTAAGAAATCGTACAATGAAAGAGTAAAATCATTTTGAATTTTATGCCAGCAACACATCTCAAAAACATGAGGGCAGGGGCAACAAAAGGCTGTAAAAGTGAGGGGTATGAATAAGAAACATCTGGGGGAGCATTTTAGAGAGGCTGAATCTCTCAGCAGTACAGATGGACAGAGGTACACCAGTTTGCAAACAACTGTGTTTAAAAATAATTAAGTAAAGTAAAATTCCTCAACGGAAAATTCCAAAGGCTTTAAATATGCCATAATCTACAGTTCATCATATCATCAAAAGATTTCAAGAATCAGAAATCTCTGAGCTCTTAGAATGAGGCTGAAAGTCAGTATTGGATACCTGTGATCTTTGGGCCCTTAGGGGTCTGATTCTGTTCTGGACATCACTGCCTGGGCTCAGAAATACCTCCACAAATCTCTGTCTGTTAACACAGTTCACTGTGCCATCCACAAATGCTGGATAAAGCTCTATCATGCAAAGAAGCCAGATGTAAAAACCATCCAGAAACTCTGCTGTCTTCTCTGGTGCAAAGCTCAGAGGAAATGTTCTGTTGTCAGACGTATAAGACTTTAAAAATCCTTTTAGAAATCATGGACGCCACATCGTCACATCGTTGAAGAGTTCTTGTGCTGAACCAGCCAGCCTGCAGCCTCAGACCTCTTACCAATTGAAAACATTTGGTGCATCATGAAATGAAAAATCCAGCAAAGAGTTAGGATGATCAGATAGCTAGAATCCTCCGTCACACCAAAATGGGGCAATATTCCCTCCAAAACCTCCAGCAGCTGCTCTCTTCAGGTCCTGATGTTAAAAGAAGAGCAGATGTTTCACAGAGAGACACAAGATCCTGTATCAGCATTTGGAGATGTGTTGTCCCCATGCCAGAGTTTTAGACTAAGACCATCTAACGTTGAGAAATGATGGATTTGTAGTTGTTTTGTTTAAACCTTGAGAATAAATTTGTCCACAATCTTATGCTGTGAGTGTATGTGTTGCAGATGACTGTAAGCAACTTGGACAATAAATTTGAGCTCAATATCTGTGAAACTAACTTGTAGCCATTTTTGTGTTTTTTTAAAAGACAATTTTGACTGTGGCGGCCATTTTGAAGGGGGTTGACTTGAAAGGTAATCAGTTGTAGAAGTACAACCAATGACTACTTTCTGAAAATTTCATGAAAATCAATTCAGTGAATAATAAGATATTTTTACTAATAGTTTAGACAAACAAATACACAAGCACCATTATTGCTTCACCTTCGGCAACGGGCAATAATATTATTAAAACCGAGGCTTTCTTCCCTCTTATTTTGATCAAATTTTGCCTTCCTATGAATTTAGAACCCACTGAATGGATGTTAATGAAACTCAAAAAGAAATAATTTGGTGCAGATCCAAAACTGATTAACTTTTGGCATAAACCCAATTCTAGATGGCTGCCACAGCTGTTTGACCTTAGCCTACACAAAATGGCTTAGTGAATTTTACAGATATTGAGCTAAAATCTGGTGTGGTTGTAGATGAGTCATTCAGAACACACTAACAGATCAGTCCCTTCAGATTATTTTCAAGGCTTGACTAAAACGTCTCTAACTCCATCATTTCTCAACATAAGATGATCTTAGTCTAAAACTGTGGCATGAAAGATGGTGAGCGATATGCATTCCTTCAAGAAATGTCCGACCTTTAATTTGAGTGTGTCACACAGAATAATGCTGGCTCTCAGACCACATGTCTGTGATTTTGTACAGGTGAAGACCCAGACTGTGCAGCTGGAGTTTATCTGACAGTCTGCTCGGCCTTGTCACAGTGTGAACATCATGCTACCAAACAAACCCAAAACAAAAGGCTTTTTGTTGTTCCAAATGTAGGACAAGAAAAGGAATGGAAACAGAGTGATAAAGATTCACAGTAACAAGTATTTCTCTCTCTCTAACTCAGTGCTGTGGACTCATTTTGCACCTTGAGCAACACCATACATTAACATTTAGCCGCTGCTGAACACAACAAAAACTGGCCTATTTTTAGATATGAATGAATCTGTCTAATTTCAATTTAAACACAAGAGACATATCATTTTCTGTGAACATGCAGTGTGAACAACAGTGCTGAATAAGTTTGCTGAAACCTGCTGATGAAGCTGTAACTGAGTTGTTAAAAATAAAATGAGCACAACAAAAGCTAATAGGAGCACAACTCCAGCCAAAAACAGCAAAAACAAGAAAAGGCCAACTAGAAGCTAAAAGTAAGAAAAGGCTAGATAAATGCTAAAAATGAGCTGTATAGTAGCTAAAACCTAAAAGTAGCAGAAGGCTAACTAAAAGCTAAAAGTAGCAGAATGATACCTAAAGGTTAAAACTATTAAAAGGGTAGATAAAAGTAGCAGATGGAGTTAGAGAATGGAATCTTTTTCACACGTGAACTCTACTTTACAGACTACATAGAAACTCTGGAGTTTAAATCCAGCAGTAAACTAAGTCAGTAACTGTTGGAGTGTCAGCAGGAACTTAGCATCAGTCCATCGCTTCACTTCTTTCTGGTAAACTTCCCTGTAGAATGGAAAGCAGAGCTTCTGGTTATCAAGCTCCTCTCTAACTTCTAGTTCCTGTCTACTGTTAAGACTAGGCCTAAAACTTTCCTTTTTGATCAAGCCTATAGTTCGGGCTGGCCGTGGCTCCCTGAGCTATTCCTTAGTTCTGCTGCTATAGACTCAGACTGCTGAAGGACAACCTGACCACATTTCCTCCCTCTGCTGCTGTCTTTACTCTCTTTTCTTCTTTGTTCCATTCGCTGGTCATATGTGAGTTATATTGCACCACATTGCCCCCATTATTTGTTTCACGACTGCTCTGTTTGCTGGGTTTGGGTATGTATCTGCAAGCTTTCTGACTATTTACTGAGATGCTCATGAAATGAACACAAGATTGACAGACGGCTCCATCTGTGTTCATTTGTGTTTAATTTAAAGCATAAATGGGACTTTAAAAGGGAGTCGCTCCTGTGGTGATTGGGTTTTGTGTGTGTGTGTGTGTGTGAGTGCTTCCTGGTGGGCGTCTCCTGAGCAGGTGTACGGACGTCTCATCACCACTCCTCCCACACCTGTGACTGATCAGGCTAATTAGAAGTGGAGGAGTATTTAAGGCTGCAGTGAAGACCAGACCAGCGCTATGAAAAAGCAGATAAATTAGCAAAAAGGGCATTAGAAATGACAGCGATTATAATTCCTTTTGGGAAAGGGGTAGGGAAATCATTTATTAAAAATAAAGAAATACAAGAATGGCAAAAAAGGTGGAATGAAGATAAGAAAGGGAGGAAATTATATAAAGTGCAAAAGTCAGTATTATTTAGAAATATTAATGAGAGAAATAGAAGGGAAGAAATAATTATGACCAGATTAAGAGTAGGACACACCTATTTAAATGACACCTTATATTTAATAGGGAAGAAAAGTAATGATAAATGTGAAGGATGTGGAGAGAAAGAAAATGTAGAACATGTATTAATGAACTGTAGAACATACGAATCTGAAAGAGAGAATTTGAAAAGAATAGTTGGAAGAACAGGTCAAGAATGGAGTCTTAAAGGAATATTAGGAAATGAAGGAAACATAATGGATATTTATAGATTAAGGAAAGCATTGTTTATTTTTCTTAAAAATACAAGATTAATAAATAGAATTTAATAGTTGTAAAGAAATGTTGCTACACACTCGTGTACAGTAGGTGGCGGTATGCACCTTAAAGTTGCTTGCAATCCGCCATAATAGGAAAGAAGAAGAAGAAGATCAGACCAGCGCTGGAGCGTTATTTACCATGTGGTAAAGTGCAGAGCTTGAAGGAAACTTATCTGTGTTCTTCGTGTACTCTCTGTTGTAATCCTAGTGTTTTTCGTGTCTTCAAACCTGTGTTCAGGATTTCCTGCTCGTCTGGAACCAGTCTGGTCTGCCTTCAACTGCCGGCCGCCAAATTAAGTACTCACCTGCTCAACTGAACCTGACTGTTCCTGCAACTACTGCCTCCTGGATTCTAAGACCGGTCAGTCGCTTTCTGAGACGTCACCTTACCTGCACCTGGGAATACTCACCTCACCTGGACCCCGCTCTCTGGGACCTAGACTGGACCACCGCTGGACAAGGATCGATCTCGTCATCTCCTCTGTGTTCTGGACGCGGACCTGTTCAGTAAGAACTATCCCCAGGAACATTATCTGTGCCATACCTGCTGTTCCTCTCCTCACCGATCCCTGACTCACCTTCATTCTCTGCTCCTCAGGTCCTCGTTCCGGTTCCCTCCTGTAAATACTCGTTACACTGTAAATAAATTCACTTACCCGCTGGTTTCTGCGTCTGTCTGTGGCCGAACTGCTCACTTGGGTACTGTTCAGATTCTGACAGCTCGTTTCTGATGTCACCAACATTGCTACTCAATAAGTGGAATTGTGACAAAGTGAAGATGCAATGCAATTTACTGGTTTTCTTAGAAAGCCACCTTTTACTAATTAAAATTTCATAATGAACTGTATTAGAATAATTTAAGAAGAACTGAATTGACTGTAACTAAATTTGACACTGGATCTAAAATGGATTAATTATTTGAACTAGTTTTTTTTTCTTTGGGACATGCCCTGAGACTGACTTTTGCTGCATTAGGGATATATAAATAAACTGAGCTGAATTGTAAAAACCCAACGGGCGGCACAACAGAACAGTGGTTAGAGTTGTCGCCTCCCAGCAACAAGATTGCAGGTTCACCTCTTGGGCTTTCTGTGTGGAGTTTGCATGTTTTCCCTGTGCCTGCACGGGTTTCCTCCCACAGACCAAAAACATGCATGTTAGGTTCATTGGTAACTTTCACTCACACATAGGGACAATTTAGAGTGTGAATGGTTGTCTTTCCTGTTTGAGTCGTTTGGCCCTGTGATGGACTTGCAACCCGTCCAGGTTCTACCTGACCTCTTGCACAACAACCGCTGGAGACAGGTACCAGCTCCCCCGCAACCCAGAGAGGAAAAGCAAAAAGGAAATGGATGGACGGACAGATGGATGGAATGGATGGATGGACGGACAGACGGACAGATGGATAACCCAGGCAGTCTCTGATGATGCTGCTGCAGGACAGGGAGGTCTTGAGTCAGTGTATGAAACTTATGGACCTCAAAAATCCAATTATCAAAACCTATTTTAAATGATGGGCGGCAGGTTTGCTGTGAGTTATGGCAGTGCAGGCCGTAAGTACCACATAAAAGTAAAGATGATAAGGGTTCTTTTTCCTGGTAATAAATATACCAGTCTGTCTGGATCAACACAGCTAAAGAGTGCCTTTTATTGGAGTTTGTGCGTGCACAGGTGTAATACCAACCAATAAATCCCAGCATACACCCAAAACCACAAGATCCTGCTGCCCCCCTCCTGACACCTAGCCACAGGTTAAACACTCCCTCCTCCACTCAACAACCACAAACCAGAACAGAACAGATGCATGCCTTATTATGAATCTGGCTTCATGGTCTCAGACCCAACCGGGTCAGGAACAAAGAGAGAGCTGGTTTAAAACAGTTTCCTGAGCTGAACACAACTTCCTGCCTGCTGGATGTCCTGAAGCCCCAATGGTGGACCCTGATACTACATACTGAACAGAGCTTAGCTGTGATTGGTTTAGACTCTACTATCAATAGGGGTGTAACAGTACTTATAGTACTCAATGAGTACGTTGGTCACAGGTTAAATCTAATTGGGCACGTTTTATTGGAATTGATCAACTTTTCTGTTGATAATAAGTGATAAAAGAGAAAGTACAGAGTGCTTTTGTTGTTTTTTATAGTGAAGTTACCAGATGGCAAATCCTACTTTGCTATACATGACCTGCTACCCTTATATTGAGGTACTTAACAGATTGTGACTTACATGTCCCAGTACACCCCTTCTATTCATTGTTCCACGGACATATTATTACTTGTAAGTACAGGCATAACACTTGAGAACAAAAAGGCCTGGTTTTCAAGGAGCAAGAATGACCATTTTACAGCATAACACAGGGCCATGCCAATAATATGCACATTTTTTCAAGGCTGCATCCAAACTATTCAGGGTAATTTTTTTAAAGCTTAAAGTTTCTGCTGTGTTTGAACCTCTCATACATACACAAACTGAGTTCTGGGTGAAAAAAAAAAAAACAGATAAGAAGATACTGCCTTCAAAAACAGGGACTTTCAAAAATGTAATCTTGGGTGGATCCATGTGGACTTGAATTGCAGAGCTTTTCAGAAATGATGACGTAGCAGCCTGTTTCAAGCATGCCATCTCTTTGTGCCCTAGAAACTGAAACAATCATGGGGCTGTTTGTATCAGGGTGACTTCCTGTATCTGTCACCTCATCCTGATCTTGTCATGTTTTACACAACGTTCCAACTTTATTGGAATTGGGGTTGTACCAAACAAAAAGAATGTCAAGACAATCTATTTAAAATCTCCAGTCAATATTTTTTTATTCAAACCTATTATACAAGATTACTTACTATAAGTTTCCTGCCTTGGGAGATAGTTCTTTGTCTTGGCTATATGAATTTTCTTTGCTATCTGATTTTCGGAAAACTCTCCCAGTCCTTGCAAAGCGCTGAAAATCCTTACAAATTGTCCTTAAAAAACGGCTGATTTTGGACTCTTCAAACACCCTCCCAGTCTTGTTGCAATTGCCAGGAAAATGCATTTCTGATGTTCTAAATTTCTTATTTTTTCTGGCCCCCCGACCAAAGAGGGTCTGGGGATGTAGCATCCTGCTCCTGAAACGTTTGAGCCCCCTGATACTGTCTGATGATCTGCTGTGGTTAATCAAATATGATGTTTGGTTAAAGAGGTTTTGTTTAGTTTTTTTTACTGTAGTTTTAAACAACACTGATGGTTTTTGTTTCTTCTTCTTAAAAATGTACAGGAAGTGGATGAGCTACCCTTTTTCTTAACAGTTCCAGTAATTCTTTACACACTGATCTGAAGGGGTGGTACACTACCAAAGCTTTTTTTGAGCCAAGGGGGTGAAAAAAACTTGCTAAGCTGCTGAATTCTGTGCCAGACAGACAGATGTTGCTGCGTTTCCTTGGACAACAACACATGCTGATAAAAAATGTCAATACCAGTCTTAAATTAAAAGAAAGACTTACTTACTTGCTTTAGAGACTCAATTGAACAAATAATAAGTTAAGCTAATATTTACAGAAAGTAAGTGACATAATGTTCATTTGAAAATAATATATTTAGAGCAGTAACAAACCAATTCAGGTGCACTGAAAGGAGCCTAAAATAAGGAGCCTTTGTGCATCTGAAGAGAAAACATGTTCATTATAGAAAAATGACCAGACTTTTGCTAAATTTGTGTCTAAATCTAAGTTAAGACATGTCTGCTGATGTCTGTGGCTTCTGGGTGTGACTGTGGCTTCCTGTTTAGCTGCTGGCTAAAACTGTGACACCGTTAGCATATACTTATCACCATGATGATGATGATGATGGTAATAATGATGATGGTATAGGCATTTTGCTGTCAAAGTTGTAGTTCTGTGAATCTGTTTAGCTAAACAAGAAATATTTCATGATGAATAATAAATAAAAAGGCCTTTATGGAATAAATATAATTCATTATTGTCCACTGTGAAGTCACAGAAATGCTTTTGCCTGGGTCTGTTTGGATGAAAGTCTCTTGTTGCCTTGAACAGAGGGGTTACACTGCAGACACATTGCAGTAATCCATAACATCACAAGGTTAATAAATACAGAAATAAGGTAATAAAATCATTAAAAACTCACTGCAACCCATTCCCCTTCGTACCTCTAAATACTTTATTGAAGAACTGAACTAATTGATCAGGAATTAGTTATCTCGGTAGCTTCATATTCTGTTCATCTCGTGCTCTGTGTTCCTTAATCATTTTAACAGATAAAGGAAGGAAGGAATGCTTGTATCAGTCCTTTTCTTACAGAGAAAAACTGTAGTTAGACATACTCGGAGTGCAGAACCTGAGAGGGATCTGTTAAAATACAGTCTGCCTGTCTGAGGAATTAGAGAAGCTGTTTTACCCATAACCTTACCTGCTGTCTGAATCAAATTTAAAATCTGAGCTTTTAAATTTACAGTTACAGTGAGTTACCAACCAGCATGTGATGCCATACCTTAAAATGAACTGTGTGTGTGTGTGTGTGTGTGTGTGTGTGTGTGTGTGTGTTTGGGGGGGTGGGTAGCAAAAGAAGCAAAAGAACCACTGGACAAATTTTAATGAAACTTTCACAGAGTAATGAATGAATGAATGTACATCAACAACTGCTTAATTTTTGAAGTCACCGAAATTCAAGATGGCTACCACACTAATTGGCTTTAGCCAAAACAAGAATGGCTATAACTCAGTCCGTTTTACAGATCTTGTGGTAGCTGGAAGTCATCTGCAACACATACTCAGAGTACAACACATGGCAAAATATTTTTGCTTAAAGTAAAGTAGTAACCAGTAAAATAAACACTGTGTGTCTGTTAGCTAAATATCTTGTAAATCACCTGGACAGAGTTTAGTGAAACTCTCAAAGCAATCACTGAATGCATATCTACAACTCATGAATGGAGACTCATCTTTAACACATTTTCTACTAACACATTTTACAAGATTTACTTCAGGCAGTCAAGTAAGAAGTACAGAATAAAAAAGTCAGAGAAGCATTTGACAAAAAAAGGTTAACTAGCAACTGGCAACGAGTCAGTTAGAGAACTGGGTATAAACAAAAAACATTTTAGAGAGGCTGAATCCCTCACAAGATCAGATGGGCAGAGGTTCACCTGTTTGCAAAAAATAATAGAACAATTTCATAATAATGTTCCTCAATGGGAAATTAGGAAGACCTCTCACCAACTGAAAGCATTTGATGCATCATGAAATGAAAGTCCAGCAAAAAAAGAGTGAAGACTGTCAGACAGCTAGAATCCTCCATCACACAAGAAAGAGGATATATCCCCTCCAAACCATCCGGCAGCTGCTCTCCTCAGTTCCTAGTTTACAGACTGATGGTAAAAGAAGAGAGGATGCTTCATAGTGGGAAACGTGGTCCTGAATCAACTTTTTGGAGTTGTGATGCTGGCATGAAATTCGAAAATGCCCAAAAGGCAGTTTCTTAATTTAAACAACTGCCATGTTTACCATGGTCCATTGTTAATATAATATGTGTGTGTGAGATTGACAAGTCATTGGATTTTGTTTCTATTTAGATTTTACTCAACATCCTAACCTTTTCAGAATTGAGGTAGTACAAGAACATGTGCTTCTTGCTTTCTGTCCAGACACAGAATGAAGACAGCAGAGTGAGTGGCGGTACTTACTGATGTGTGGACAGCATGGGATGGTTGTTGAAGATGTGTGTGGAGAATGTGGTGTGATCATTTTGGTTCTAGCAAAGGCAGCAGTGGGACATGTATGTTGCAATCCACAATAGCCTTGGAGGGCTGCTGGTGTGGACATGATGGGGTTTCAGTCTGGGCAAGTGGCCAGCGTGGCCAGTCCTGATTCAAATTCTCGACAACCTAGCCACATGTGGCCCAACGTCAGAGACACGCTAAGACCACGTTCCCCATCCTCCCACTGCCACCACAATAAGTTTTACACATGCTTAAAATGGACTACATTTCGTCAGACTGATGTTTTTACTCTCTCTCCTCTCCATGCTTGGATGTTGCAGTAATTACTGTCATTAACCTTGTGTTCTCTGTTCATCTTTCCACACAAACAACGCCTGGTCCAACACTTCATGTTTGTCTCAAACCCCAGAAGGCCAAGGCAGATGGCCACCCATCCTGGTTCTGGTTCTGGTTCTGCAGGAGGTTTCTTCCTGTTAAAGGGGGGTTGTCTCTTTCTACTGTCATCAATATATTTGCTAAGAAGGGGGAATTGTGAATAAGTGAAGTTTTGATGCAATGTGCTGGATTTCTGAGATGTTTTACTAACTGGCATTTTGTAATATACTGATTCTGACTGCATTGTATTATCATAGAACTGTACTGACTGTGTGCTATTTAATTGGACACATGATTTGGACTTGTTACTCCTTTGTGTAGTGTCCTGAGATGACTTTTGCTGTAAATTGGTGTTGTGTGCTATCCTAATCCTAAATCCTAATTTGTTTTTGTTTTTTTTAGATGGCTGATCTACACCACACAGAGTTCAGCAACAGGAAACCACACAGTCTGTCATCGAACAGAAGAGTAAAATTACACTACTATGCATTTTCATAAATGTATTATTAAGTAGGGGTTTTAAACTCAGATTGATGCACCATAATTTTTATCTACACTGCATCTTTATTCTACATTTTAATCTTTA
This sequence comes from Kryptolebias marmoratus, assembly GCF_001649575.2. Lineage (NCBI taxonomy): Eukaryota > Metazoa > Chordata > Actinopteri > Cyprinodontiformes > Rivulidae > Kryptolebias > Kryptolebias marmoratus. The sequence continues at coordinate 23,113,279 of NC_051434.1, forward strand.
AAAACTATAAAATCATTCTTTTTAGCAGTCATTTTAAAACATATGGTGCAATGATCCTAACATTCTGATTCTTCTAGCAGCTACTGTTTACAGTGACTTGCAAAAGTATTCACCCCCTTGGATGCTGAAAAGAACCTTCAGCGTCAAAGTGAATTTACATTTCTACAGTTATACCAATTAAAATAGTATTAATGTAAAATAAGTAGTTGTATAAATGGTCAAAAAAAGACTGGAAAGCTCTAAAAAGACTGACCTCAGAGAAAAGATTGTTAAAAAGTCAGTGGATGGATACTAAAGGGTTTCCAAGGTCCTAAACATCCCAGGAGTTCTGGTAAATCCAGCAGAAACGGAAGGAATATGGGACATGTGTAAATCTACCAAGAGCAGGCCGTCCTCACAAACTGAGTGACCGTGAAGAAGGAGAACAGTGGGAGAGACCACCAGGACCCCTGTGACTCTCTGAAGGAGGTCCAAGCTTCAGCAGGTGAGATGGGAGAGACTGAGCTCCAACAACTGTTGAGAGGTGAAAAGAAGGACTGTTGAAGAAAACTCAGATTAAATCTTGACATGAGTCTCTGAACAATCTATACAAACTCTAGTAGAGATTTAATCAGACTTTTTTTTTTCAACAGTCTCTCTCTCTTTGCCCCTCTCCATAAAGCTCAGACTGGTGAAGAACCTGGACAACAGTTGTTGGAGCTCAGTCTCTCTCATCTCACCTGCTGAAGCTTGGACCTCCTTTAGAAAAAAAGTCTGCTACATTTTCCAGATTAGAATTGTAGTTTTTAGAAGTCCAGTCAATGACTCTGTCTGTCTCTGTAAATCATGGCTCCAATGACCACGCCTACTGAAGACCTAACAACACCCAGCTCCACCCATTCCACATTCTATAGACAATACAAAGGACTGCAGTGTCCTTTCATCATCATCATATTATCTTTTTCCTCATCACAGAGCCAAAGATACAAATACGACACAATAGTTTTACGCTATATTTTATATAATAATAGGGAAATTGTGTGTAAACGTATTTGTATATTTGTAGCACTTTTATTTTACAAAAAATAACTTTTTTACAGTACTCTCATTGGAAGCAGTCTAATGTAAAACAACTGAGAGTACTGCTAGAGTAAACAACTTCGTAGTTAAACATTTGGACAAAATATGGGTTTATGAGACTGGCAAATCATTACATTCAGTTTTTGTTTACATTTTACACAGAGCCCCAATTTTTTTAAATCTGGGGTTCTATTTTGGAGTACTTTTGTTGACAATATCTTATTATATGAAGTGTAAAGAAAATAAATCCTGTTGAGTGTGTTATTAGTGCAGTGCATCACTGCATTAAAAAAGTTCAATCAGGAATCGGATGGAAACGAGTGAACAGCTAATAAAAGCCACATGTAAAAGCTTGACTGTGTGCAGCAGATATGCCCCATGTGATATAACTCCTCCTGGATCAATACTAATACACTCCAGCCTGATGCATCTGGCTGCGCTGTGTGCCGAGTTAAGAAGGATGCAGACTCTAAAAAGTGCATCTCAGGGCGGTACCATTGTTCAAAAGAAGAAAGAAAAAGTTGTTTCTTGTTTTGTACGTCTAACTTATTAAGCTGCAGTTTGTTTCAGAGGGCAGTTTGCCAGTTTGTTCATTATTGCCCACTACCAAAGCAAAGCTGTTATATTGGTTGTGTGGGTGTTTGTTTGAATGTAGCATTAGCAAAATATCTCATGAACTACTGGACAGATTTCAATGAAACTTGAAGACAGACATTTATTGATTTCATGGGGAACTTGGTTGGATCCCTATTCATATTGCCCGATCTATGCAGGTTCTGTGTTTAATTTGTGTTTAATCTTAAACCATTTGCCCCTTTTTTCCCTTCAGTCTAATTTTTGTGTTGTCTTTTGCCTATTTGTCTATTTATGGCTTAGCTGAAAAAGTCCCCATCTAGTGTGTTGGATATTAGGTTTGCCAGTTTGAACAGCAAGGACCTAAACAACTCAACTGAATGCAGCAAAGTTTTGCACTATTTACACTGTCTTGATACTCACATAATTTATTTGCATTTGAGGGATGTAAACAACACTACACTGAAGAGGAGCTGCATTGGATGGATGAATCATCCTTTTCACGCAAATCAACAAGCTTTGCCATTCTTATGTATAAAGATATTCCCTGTATTCCTGTTAAAACTATTGCTGATTCTGCTGGCAGCTTTATAAATGTCCTTGGGCACAAATTTTAGATGTAAAAGGGCCTCTTGTGAATGTATATACTCCCAACTGGAACATTAAACTTTTATTTATTTATTTATGATGGCTTTTGTCAATACTGCTAGATTTGACTTTTTATGATTTGATTATGGCACAGCAGAATAGTGATTAGTGCGGTCACCTAACAGCAAGAAGGTTGAAGGTTCACCTACCAGCGTTTGTATGTGGAGTTTGCATGCTCTCCCTGTGAATGTGTGGATTTTCTTGAGGTACTCTGGTTACCACCCATAGACTAAAGAGTATGCATATTAGGTTAACTGGTAACTCTAAATTGTCATAGGTGGAAGTGCTAGAGTCAACATGAATGGCTGTCTCCATGTGTCCCTGTGATGGACTTGCAACTTGTCCAGGGTGTTCCCTGGCACTCGCACAATGAGTGCTGGAGACAGGCACCAGATCCCCAGACCCAGAAAGAAGAAGTGAGAAAAGAAAATGGATGGATGTTGCAGTACTTTTACTCACCTAAAAATTTGGTGTTTCGTGACAAATAATACGATGTGTAGCCGATAAACATCTAAACACCTGTTTGTCTCATAATATGGATGGATGAATAGTTTAATTATGAGAGGGGATATAATTGTTGGATGAACCACTTCTCCTCCACTTATGTTCTACAATCAAGGTCAACCAAATTGAATAAGGCTTCAAAGGCTTCCAGATATGAGACAGAAGTCTTTCTTTTTTCTTGCGTATTCACCATACCTATGATCACTGTGATTCAACTTTTAGTTGATAGCAGGTTGATTTTGTTGGTTCCAGACTGAAAATGTGACTTTACTGTTGTCTCGGACTACTCTTCAGTTTTCATTAATGTTTTGTTCTCCAAATTAGCTAATGCAAGACCACCATGGCATCATGGACAATAACTTGTCACTTTTTTTTTAATAGGTCTTCGGATGTCACAGCCCCTGTGTTGTGGGAAGCCAAAAAGGCTTGGTGGGTGGGGGGAGTATTTATTTTCGGGGCCAACGGAGGAAATCTAGAAGAGGGAAACTAGCCAAATTGTCTAAGCGGAGTGAGTCTTTAGATAACTTCTTGAAACTTATAAAGAACAAATGTCTTTGCAAGTCAAATATGATCTGATTACATGACAACACAGCACACTACTGAATTTTTCACTCCATTTGAAATCCAAATTTCAGGAACAGGGCATAAAACTCTCGGGTCTGCGCGGTCCGCCTCAAGTTACAAAAGCTCTTCACTGTATCTGTATCTCAGTTAATACCTCAAGTCGAAACTGGGTCAGGAGTAATATCACAGTCTGCAGACCTGATCTCTTTCCTTAGTGGAATTAACACTCTGTCTCCGGGTCAAAATTTGGCCAAGGAACTGGACTGTCCTATCTTTGCAAAAAAGCTCAAGACAGCAGCAAAATCTTTACAAAAGGGTAAAATCCTAGGTCCAGACAGCTTTCCATTTGAATTCTACAAAACCTTTTGGAAGCAGCTGGCTCCATTCCTACTAGAGATGTGTACTGGATATTTTAATACAGGAATGCGCCTCCAAACCTTGAACCAGGCTTTTATCTCTTTGCTTTTGGAAAGGGGGAACACTCATTCCTATGCAGTTTATATCATCCCATTAGCTTGTTAAATGTTGACTTCTAAATGCTGGCAAAGTTACTAACCAGGTACTTAGAAGCAGGTTTATGCTCAATTATATCCCTAGATCAAACACAGTTTACTTAAAATAGGCACTCATTTTTTATCTCTGTAAAGTATTTCATGTGGTTTACAACCCATCCACAACTATTTATTATTAACCTTTATTTAACCAGGTAGATCCCGTTGAGATTAAAAATCTCTTTTTCAAGAGAGACCTGGCCAAGAAAGGCAGCAGCCCACAAACATTACAAAACATAAAAACCACACTTATCACAACACAGTTAAAGTACATCATCAGGGTTTCCCCCAGCATATTATAAGCCCAACGGGCCGCCAGGCTTTGCTGACCCGGCCGCCAGGCTAAGCGCCGCTTGTTTATTATAAATACGTCATTTTTTATACACTTTTTTTTCCACCCGCTCCCCCAAAACCGCTACCTTTATCTACCTCACTGTGCGAGGGTACGCACGCCAACAGTGACACAATCGCGCTGTCCTGGCCCCTGCGCCAAGGTCCCACGCAGTGTCACGTTGTGCACCTTTTATAACTTGGTGTGGACCGCGCACTCCGTTCAACCATCTGCTCTCTTTTTACCATATTTCCATTGGTTACGTAGCGTACTGCCCCCTGTCTTTTTGGAGAATACTGCACCGACGCAAGTGCCAAGTATAAACGCCTCCACCGCTCTCAGGTCTGCGCGCTGTTCACGGAGCCCTGCAAGACTCTAATGAGCCCTGAGGCCGAGCCTCCTTCAGCTACCTGGAGTTAGCATGTTGTCAGAGCCACAGGAATAAACATGGAACGAGCCGGTTTAACCAAAAATGGTTCGTTGAGCTGTTCAGCTGGTAGCTTTACAAGACCAAATATGGTAAACATGTTTTGTACTTAGTGAAAATATTATCCATGTTTAACAGTAAAATGATGCTATTAAACTCAGCATTATATATGGAGTACAGTACAGCATCTGTCTGTGTTCTCTCTCTCAGAGTTCATTGGCCTTGACGTGAGACGTGTGTTGGTGCTTTGTTTGCACTTTTTCATTTATGTTAATTTATTTTATTTGTAAATGTGACTTAGGATCAAATTTGGTGCAATCATATATTTATAATTATTTATTTAATTTAATTGTATTTTTTTTTGTTTAAAAAAGTATTTCGCTGCTTTTTTGTAAAACTGTAGTTGTGTAAATATTTGGCACAAATATCTTACAATATCACATAATAAATAGCCATATTTTCAACTTTCTGTCAACTTTAATCATTTACTTTACTAAATCATGGTCGGCCGGCGATCGGCCACCTACCACCAGCTTAGCCTCTTTTCTGGGAGAAACCCTGATCAAAATAAATAGCAGGAATAAAAGAAGAAAACACCCAGAAAACTAAGAACTACCATATCAGTTCAAACATTTACAAAAAGACATCTCATTTAAAAAATCTTTAAGAATTGTTTCAAAAACATTCAAAGAGACCAGGTCCCACAACTTTAAGCCTTTCTGCAGTTGATTCCAGTCTGAAGAAGCAGCAAATCGGAAGAACTGTTTTTGCCATATTTTGTACAAACATTTGTTCTAGTTAATAAAATTAAATCATTAGAACGCAGAGAATGACATCCTCAGACTTTAATGGCACTGGATGCAGAAAAAGCGTTTGACAGTATGGAGTCGGATTGTCTGTTCTCTGTTTTGAGAAAATTTTAAGTTTGTTTGTGGTTTGTTGTTAATTCTTGATTTTATTTGTTAAATTTTTAAAATAAATGCCCATCTCAACAACAGGTAAGATATAAACTGTTAAATAACTAACTCTACTACAGATGACCTGAACCATCCCTTTCATGGCTTGTTATGTGTGTCCGTGTGTGGGTTAAATATTTTAGCAGAGCTTTGACGCTTATAGATAAACTGGTACAAAAGCAGGAAATGAGCAACGTGAAAAATAAAGCAGCGAGATAAATAAGTTTCTAAAGTGCTACACAAAATTGTAAGGAATAATAATGTGAAATAACTGGATCCCATTAACCCACAAACCCACCAACAGCTGTGTGGATGAACAGGATGCAGATCCAAATGATTAAAATGTGGGTTTGAACTTCTGTTGGACTCATTTATAGTCTGTTAGATTGATGCTGTCTTGGACTGCATCATGTTGTTTTCTGTAAAGCTTGTATTTTGCAGAGCAGAGAAAGAACAATGGTTGTAAACTGCAGGCTTTGTGTGATGGTGTCCACAGTCCTTGCTTCACCCAGAGCTGCTGCCGACAGGTAACTGACCAGATCATCATCATGACTGAATGTCCAAATATTAGCTATGCCTCTGTAACATTAGCCTGTGTGTGTGTGTGTGTGTGTGTGTGAGCGCATGGACGATGTACAGAATCCTGAACTGACAGGCTCTCTGGCAGGATGCCTTGTCCCTGTCTGTTGATTCTCTGTGAGTGAAATAAGACAACATATGGCTTCTCTCTCTCCTTATTACATCACCTTCACATCCAAGCAGATTGCTTGGAATTTACACTTCAGCTTGAGGTGGGAAAAAAAGCTTATTATATTTGTGTGAGTTTGATCCAGACTGGGCTTCTTTTAGGTAAAATTTGAATGCATATCACCCGCTGCCTTCTTTCATGCCAGAGTTTCAGACAAAGACCATGCATGTTCTGTTAGTATGTTGGAAATGCCTCTCAGCTACACCAAATTTATGCTAAACATCTGAAAAATTCACTGAGAAGTAGCCATAAATATGTAGACTGAAACTGATTACCTTTAGGTTAATTTCAAAAATTGATCAGTTATAGATGTACAGCCAATAATTACTTACTGAGAATTTCATTTCATTTCATTGAACAAATCTGTTCAGTGACAAATCAGATATTTTGCTAACAGAAAAAAACAGGTTTGACTCAAAGAGTCAATGTCAAGGTTTTAAACAAAAATGTTTTAGAGTTTGGTGGGGTGAAACTACGTGTTAGGGATGATGCTCAGCTACAATCACACCAAATTTGAGCTCAATATCTGTAAAATAGGCTGTTTTTAGTTTTCTAAGGTCAGTAGGCTGTGGTGGCCACTTTAAATTGAAAAAGTTAATTAGTTATAGATGAGATTACTATCTATAATTTTCAATAAAATTCATCATGAGATATTTTGCTAACAAAACAAAAAAACAACCAAACACACGGGTAAAAACATCATCAGCCATTCTGTTTTGATGGTAGGTGATAATTCTTCATCTCTAAGACCTGTAGTAATGAATCGGCTGATTTGAGAATGAGAGTTGCAGCTGACCGGCCTTCTGCTCTCTCTGCAGGGGTCACACAGAGCTGAGGCCCTTGTACCTCGCAGAGCGACCCGAGCCGAGTCCATGCGCTCACCTCAGGAACACTGAGGGTATCCAAGGCGCCCAGCAGAGGCCTATAGCTCAGCCACACACACACACACACACTGCATTACATTACAGTGCTCACAAAACACACGTGCAAGCTTTTCTTCCAACACGTTTCCAGCTCACATGGCAAAAGGAGGCAAGAATGTAAACACATGCACAAATGAATGAGCGTGTCCTTTCATTAACAAGGACAGGAGTCAGTTTCCGCTCCGCTCGTCTGCGGCCAGCAGCCAGCTCATGTCTCTGCAGCTGAGGAAAGACCTGCCCATGGATGATGGCTTTCCCACCGCCATCACCGTCTCCACATGGAGATATGTGTGTGTGTGTGTGTGTGTTTAATATCAACACACACACACACACGTCATCCCCACTGTCTAAGAAACCTCATTTATTACCATCACTTCTTTCCAATCAAAGAGACGAACAGAGTTTGGATTATACACCAGAAGAAGGGAATTTTCTTTCTCAGTTTTCAACAAGTGAAATTGCATTTCTTTTCAAAATAAAGTGTGAGGGATCAATTAGAAGAAAAAGAATCAAGTTTGTTTTGTTTAACATTTGAATAATAACATAAATAACACACATTTAAATACAGAAATCATTTTAAACTTGAATGATTTCTTTACAAAGTATGCAGCTTTTCTCACAGCAATGAATTCTTTGGCTCTTCTAAAGAACATTTCCAGAGCTTCTTACTATGAGAAAAGGCAGATTTATTTTAGCATACTTATGAATTGAGGGATTACACAGAAGCTTTCATCTTATTTTTTTTAATTATTTGGAAATAATTAATGCGTAGAGGTAACATTTCTACTGTATTTGCAATGAAAAAGACAAATCAAATAAAAATCTTTTGGCAGCATTATAGCTGATGTAACAACTAAATAGCTTTACGTTGTTGAAAGTTTGAAACATTGAAATAAAACTTCTGTGGTTATTAAACTGAGTCAAAGCTAAGAACATTTTATATAAACATCTGATGCAATAAGTCTAGACTAAAAAATGTTTACGTAGGAGTTTACTACATTAAAAAAATTAAACAGCAGGTTATCTGGCTGTTGAATGGAGGGAGACATTCTCTCTTTCCTAAAGTGGTTAGGCTCTGGATCTGAACACAATGAAAAGAGACAAATGAAACTGCCAAAAAGTTCAGTTGAGCAAAGGTCCACAAACAGGCTAAATCTTCATGTCAAACAACACATTAATATGTTATTTACATGTAAATCACAATCCCATTTATTTTGCCAAATGAACAGGGTTCTGTACACAGGAACTGTTCCTGGTTGCAGTGGAGGAGAAGGAAACCATTAAGAATGGAGACTGCAGTGGGAAAAAAACCTATTTTTGTGTCCGCTGGTTTTTGTTCTGACAGCACAGACCTCAAGACAGATGGCAGTATTTTAAAAAGGTGGTGTGCCGAATGACTTGGGTCTTGTGCCATCTTCCAAGCCGGCCTCATGACCCTGGCATGGTGCCGATCCATCAAAATCAGTTCATTTTCCAGTCAGTTTATTGGCCATCTTAACAATGCGATCAAGTAAATGTTTTGTGTGGGCAGTGGAGCCAAAGGAGGTTGGGATACATTCGATGGTAGCTCTGTAGAACTGGGCATATCAGTGGAGATGTTTGGGTTTTTAAGCACCCTAAGTGCAGGCAACCTTGTTTCAGTATTCTACCCATTTTGGGTCCTTGGTGATGGACATGCCCAGGAACACAGCAGAGTCCACCATCTTTACAGCAGTGGTGTCAATGATGAGAGGAGAGTGTGGAGGTGGATTTTTGCCCATGTCAATGATCATCTTGGATGTTTTGCTGGTGTTTAAATTCAGCTTATACACTGTCAGCTGTTAAACAGTTCCTGTAGGCTGTCCCATCATTGTAATAAGGCCCTGGATGGTGATGTCATCAGTATGTTTTACAAAGTTTACAGAGGGGTCACTGGAGTGATGATCATTGATGTACAGTAAAACAGCTGAAACACTGGGTGCCTTTAAATCTCAACTTAAAACCCACCTTTTTAGAGTTGCTTATGGCTAAATTAGGGTTAGAGTGCGGGGTTTTGATGTCTTCAATGTTTTTCTCTTTCTTACTGTTTATTCAATGTCACATGCTGTTTTTATTTTGTTTTTTAATTATGCAAAGCACCTTGAAATGCCTTGCTGCTGAAATGTGCTATACAAATAAAATTTGATTGATTGATTGATTGATACAGAGCGAACAGATATGGAGAGAGTACACATCCTTGTGGTGCCCATGTTGGTGGTGATGGGAACAAAAGGTAAGTACCACACCTCACCTGTTGAGACCTGTTGGTGAGAAGGTCTGCAATCACAGTACTTCGCAGATGGCATAAGGGACCTGAAGTTGCTGAAGTTTAGACTGCAGATGGAATGGAATGATTGTATTAAAGGCAGAATTAAAGTCTAAAAAAAGAGACTTCAGCACTTTAGTTCTTCTTGTCCAGGTGCTCCAGAAGATAACAAAAGATGATATTCACAAAGAAGTCTGACCTGCAGGTGAAGCGTAAAGGGTCAGTTTTTCAAAGCACTTCATGGCTACCAACATGGGAGCAACAGGTTGGTCCTCATTCAGACAGGTGACTTTACCCTTATTCAGCACTGGGATGATGAAGATAGCTCTTTTCCAGCACTGAGAGAGAGAGAGAGAGACATTTGATGGGCAGGATCAAAGATGGTTCCTGCCTCCTCCTACCTCAGCCTGAGTCTTCATGTCTTCATGTCATACTGACTGGAACTTATGGACACAGAGAGTGACACCACCATGACATGTGACTACTAGAACTTTTCTTGGTGCTCATTTTGAGTGAGCAGGCCTCATAGGTTTGGGCCACATGGGACGTTAAACTAACTGAGCACTGAACAAGCTTGCAACTGAGTTATTTTGTTTGAATAGAACTCAAGACCAGTTGGTGAGTGTGAGTGGGCCCCACACAAGTCATTGATCGGTTAAAGTTTAGTGTAAAAGTGGTTGTATTCAATAGATGTCTGATTTCTGTTACTAAAGTACTGAGAGTTTGAAGTGTGGGTGGGTGACTTATGGTTGAAGTGTAACCATGATATCGTTTTTTGAAAGGGTACAGTAACTGCCTTGTGTAAGTGGAGGCATAAAAGTAAAATATTATCTTGGTTTAAATCTTATCTTTAATAAATTAAAGCAGATTTGAAACATTTTGGTTATTTTGTCTCACTGCTGTAGTAAGGGTTCTGTTTAATGATAAGGAGGAGTTAACATGTACTGAGTAATAATTATTTGAACTAAGGGCAGCATTTACCCTAAATGTCTGACCTCGGCGGGGATCAACAACACAAAGAATTGGAGTTTATGATTTGCATTTGCAGCTACTAACAGTTTTATCTAAATGCATGTGTGCATGTTTGAGGTGTGTGTATGAGACTGGGTCGGGTAAAGAAGGCCCAGTTGTGATGGGTATGCTTTTCTACTAATCAACAGATATAGTTCTGCTATAGAGGTATAACCCCAAAATTTCCTACCTCTCTCTTACCACCCCTAAAATATTTTTCTAGATCAGCCACTAAATATAGGCCAGATTCTCTATATAGATATTTGAGCATTCTACTTATTTTTGATGAGGGAGTTTAAATGTCCTTTGTAAATTAGGATTAGAAGATATAAATCATCATAGATTGGAGTCTATCAGACAAAATATATTTTTTAATGGACAATATTTTCTGCAGCTTTATTTTTTAGCTAGTTTAAGGTTCCCTTTTAGGATTTTTGACCTGTATATAGCTGTACAGTTCAAATTTAAAGTGAAGTGAAATTTATTCATATAGCAGTTTTCAGCAGCAAGGCGATCCAAAGTGCTTTACAACAGAAACAACAACAGAATCAAATACAGAAATAAAAACAAAAAAATGGGAACATGATGTAATCCATCCAGATCGTGTGCAGGCCACCTCATTTATTTCTAGCAGCAATTTCTCTAACCTTCTGTCAAGGGTTGGTCAGTCCAAAGTGTTGCTTGATTTGTTTTAATTGGCAACAACTTCTCTGAAAATCATAGTAAAAACTTACTAATGACCAGATTCAGTTAAAAATGATTTTAAGAGAAATACTTGTTTTAAGAAAAATCACGAGTCAGAAGGCAGCAGTGTTAAGAACCAAGAAAAAAAGATTGTCATTCCTTTGTTGATTAAAGCGACTTCTTTATGGCTCTAAATGTGCCACACTCCAACACAGTTGAAACCAGAAGTTTACATACACTATAAAAAAGGACACATATACATTATTTTCACACTGTCTGACGTGAAATCATAATAAACTTTTTCCATTTTGGGTCAAATGGAATTTTCAAAATTATTTCTATTTGCTAAATGCCAGATGATGGCCACTCCAAAACACTGACTTTGTTATTCTTAAGCCACTTTGTAACCAGTTAGGCAGTATGCTTCGGGTCACTGTCCATTTGGAAGACCCAAGCTTTGACTTCCTGGCTGATGTGTTCAGATGTTGCTCCAGTATTTCCACATAATGTTCTTTCCTCATGATGCCATCTATTTTGTGAAGTGCACCAGTCCCTCCTGCAGCAAAACAACCCCACAACATAATGCAGCCACCCGCATGTTTCACAGTCAAGACGGGGTTCTCAGGCTTGCAAGCTTCCCCCTTTTTCCTCCAAACGTAACAATGGTCATTATGGCCAAACAGTTCAATTTTTAGGACATGTCTCCAAAAATTAAGCTCTCTTTTACCTGTGTGTATTTACAAACATTAATCTGGCATCTTTATGTTTCTTTTGAAGTGATGGCTTCTTCCTGGCAGAGTAGCCTTTCAGCCAATGTCGATACAGAACTTCTTTCAGTGTTCTGTGTTCAAACTCTTACCAGCTTCAGCCAGCATCTTCACCAGGACTTTTGCTTTTGTTCTGGGGTTGAAATGCACATTTCGGACCAAAGCACAGAACCCATCTCCTTCCTGAGCGGTATGATGGCTGAGCTGTCCCATCTTGTTTGTACTTGCATATAATTGTTTGTACAGATGAACGAGGCACCTTCAGGCATCTGGAAATTTCACCCAAGGATGAACCAAACTTGTGAAAGTCCACAGTTCTCTTCCTGATATGTTGGGTGATTTCTTTTGACTTTCCCATGATGTTACATAAGGAAGCAGTGTGTTTTAGGTGTGCCTTAAATTACATCCACAGGTGTGTCTCTAATTAATTCAGATGTTATCAATAAGCCTGTCAGAAGCTTCCAAAGACACAACATCAAATGTCCCAAATTGTTTAAAGGCATATTAATCTTAGTGTATTTAAACTTTTGACTTTGAAGAAAGTAATAAATAATGCCTTAAAAACATTCTCTCTCTGTCATCATTCTGGCATTTAGCAAATAGAAATAATTTTGAAAATCCTAATTGACCTAAAACGAGAAAAGTTTATTCTGATTTCACATCAGACAGTGTGAAAGAAATGCACGTGTCTTTTTATATAGTGTATGTAAACTTCTGGTTTCATGTCAAGTCAAGTCAAATTTATTTATATAGCACTTCTCAGCAACAAGGTGATACAAAGTGCTTTACAACAGTTTACACAAAAATGCAGAGTCAAAACACAACAATATCTAAAATTTGAGCTGGGATAATTTAAATGAAATCTAAGATAATCTAAATAAAATCATGAATCTAAATGAAATTATGAAGCTAAACATATCTAAAACATGAGAAACTAAATATTTCTAAAACATGATGGATAATCTAAATGAAATAAATGAAAAACACACGCAAGATAAACTGATGAAAACTAAATTATGATATAATGAAAGCTAACAAAACTGAACTTGGATTTAAAAACCTCAGTTTATCAGACATGATAAAAAAGGTACCAAAAGGCTAACTAAGATTACTGAAGGCCAGCAAAAAGTTAAAAACATTTTAATAAAAGGCCAAGACGTTCATAGCTAAGACAACTAAACTAAAGGTACTATAAGGTTAATAGTACCAAAGGCCAGCTAAGAGTTAAATACCTTTTAATGAAAGGCCAACTAAAATGGTCAGTAAAAGAAAAAAATAAGAATTATTAAGGGAGGGAGCGACATAGACACAGATATGAAAGAAAGAGGGTTCCAGCGAGAACATTGAGTTTGAGGTGAGGAACACCTACAAATACTGTGCCAGATAGGTTTCTGTCTGCCATAGTTCTGATACTGATGGAAAGTTTTATCAGCTGGCCTCAGGGGGGAGCCAGCACAGATCCACAGGTGTCCCGGGGGACAGGGGCACTGATGGGCAGAGAGCATCAAGTTTATAAGACATCCAGGAGAATTTCGACATAGTCGTCCATCCAAAGCAGACTCAGTGGAGCCAGATTCAGATATCAGAATTGTTTTTAGGTCAGGCTGACGGCAAAATTTCATGTCAGCCTTAAAAAAGTCTTACTGGGACATCTCAATGGTGATCAAAACAGCCAAATAAAAGTGGTCACTTCCGCCAGGCTGAGTCAGAAACTTCTCCAAGGTTGATTCCTTTCGTCCAGCAAGTTCTAAGGTCCATTTGCCTCTGTTCGCAAAACTGAGTCTGAGTGTTTACTGCTTGGCACATTCCTTCACACAGAGCAGGCAACCTTCGCCTGAACAGCTGCCTGAGTCTTCCAAATTTCATGACACGCCAGGAAACCGGCAAGCCCAAAAAGCAGAAATCCTGTTAAAAATCCAGTTATGTATATGTCTTCAATATCCACAGCCGACATTACAAAAAAATACACAATCTTCTGCTTGCTCAAGGAAGCCAAGGTGTGTCTGACTGAAAATGTCCCATTGGGGCAGAAGGGCTCTCCTGTGCCCAGCTTTCTCATCGAGAAAATTTGATCTATTGCATTGAGAGATCAGCTGACCAGATCCATAATAATTTAGTTTAATTCGGAAAATATGCAAAAAGAGGTTCCAAAGAAAGAAAGACAATTAAAAAGCTGGGGGGACAGAGAGAAGAAAAATGTGTCCGCCTTTGCGCCGAGAGCAGTAGGAGAAAAAACTTTCAACTATATAATTCCCTTCTCACCCTCCGCGGGTGGTCTCTCTTTTTCATCCTCTGAGCTCGGGTCCTCTACCAGAGGCCTGGGAGCTTGAGGGTTCTGTGCAGTATCTTGGTTGTGCCTAAAACTGCACATTTCTGGAC
>NC_051434.1:23128207-23142592 GCF_001649575.2 Kryptolebias marmoratus
GTTTGGTGTGGTAGATCTGAGCCTCTATTGCTCTGGTGTTTAGGGCCTGTTCCTGGGCGGCCAGGATGAGTGCCTCTGTGCTGTCCTTGAGTCCAGCTTTTTCCAGCCATTGGTAGGATTTCCTGATATCAGCCACTTCAGTTATTTCAATCAATCCTCTTTATTAGACACAATTATGGTCCATAAACAGACAGAACAATAATATATTTTTTAAATGAAGTAAAATAGAAATAAGAAATAATAAAAAATAAAATAAAATAATCATTCACTGACATATAAACTAAAACGCCAATGATTCCACAAACTGGAGAAGAACCTTATTGAGCTTTGAGCAGGATTGATCAAAGTCTGAATGATGCTGTTTGCAGAGACTGTTAATCTACACATACATCTGTTCATAATGTTTCGAAGCACAGCAGCGCAAGTTAGTACATTGGCATTCATAAACATCTGACTGGCACGGCTCCATCGCGGCACTCTAAGGAGCATCCTCATGCCATCATTATAAACAACCTGAATCGTGCAGATGGAAAACAGCGTGTCTGGTAACACCTGATCTGTTAGATCTGTTTAGTTTAGCTACTATTTTTGACTGTCTTAGCTCATGCTTAGATATGTCTGGTTTTACTTCGGCTGTATAGCGGGCCTGGGACACTTTTAGATAGTTCGGTACCGTTAGTTTTAGTTTTAGTTTGGTTTAGTTTAGTTCTGTACATTTAGTCATGCTTAGATCTGTTTAGTTTTACCATTTAGAAATTCGGTACTGTTTAGTTTAGCTTTCTCTTCCTGCAACCTGTCTGTAATTTTGTTCTAGTGTTGTAAAGCACTTTGAGTCGCCTTGTGCTGAAAAGCGCTATATAAATAAATGTACCTACCTACCTGGGTGAACGGTTTGCAGATGCAAATGTTATATCGAGGGCTGCCCATGGAGGTAGTGGCATTATGGTGTGGTCAGGCATCACATATGGGCATAGAACACCATTGCACTTCATTAAAGGGAACTTCAATGCACAAAGATATCGAAATGAGATTCTCACCCCAATTGTTGTGCTGTTTGTGCGCCAGCATGACATCACCTTTCAACATGACAATGCCCGACCTCATGTTGCCCGCATCGGCATGGAATTCCTTCAAACAGAGGACACTGAAGTTCTGGACTGGCCTCCATATTCACCAGACATGTCCCCAATAGAGCAACCCTGACACCGCTGCTTCTCCACATCAAGAGAAGTCAGTTAAGGTGGGTGGGGTATCTGATTAGAATGCCTCCTGGGCATCTCCTTCTGGAGGTTTATTGGACTGACGTTCTCTCCTATACCTGTTGTCCCAGCAACCCGGCCACAAATAGGAAGGCAAAAAACAGATGATGGTTGGATAGATGAATGTCTGTGATATGGGAGAACAACTTCTTAATAAGTTTTGTAGTACATGACTCACTGGGCCCGCAAGAAAATGTGATGAGAGGGAGTAGGAATAGAAAAACAAAGCAAATCAAACCAAAAACCATGTCCCTGAAATTGGAACCATTCTGTAGAATTTGTGAACTGTTCCACCCTATTGTAGAGATACACCAGTGCTACTCCTGCATCATGGTGCGAGGAGCCTCAGGGTCTGACTTCAGGTCACTTTGAGTCATGATTTGCGGGACTCTGACAGCACAGTGTTATGTTTGTGGCATTCTACATCTGCATGTCTTACCACTCTTGAGACAGCAGTTCTTCAGACAACAGTTTTTCAACAAGAGCCCAGCTCAATCTATAGATTCCCTGAGCAATGTTGAGGTCGTCCTGTGGTCAGCCAGGTCTCCCAAACTTTCTCCACTCAAACAAGAGTAGGGTCTGTTGGATCTCCAGAATCAGTTCCAACAGCTGGGGGCACACCCTACTGACAGTGGATGAGCAGTGTATCCATACAGCCAACTTTGTTATCCATTTGAGCTGATATTGTAATCATTATAAAACAGTCACATGATCTTTCAACACATCCAGTCCAGTTTCATTTCATATCTACCACTTCATACAGATGCTGAACTTTTTTTTTAATTGTTTGTTATTGAGTGTAAAATAGAGCTAAGAAAAAAATCTTAAAGCTTAATCCTTTTACTCAACTTTTACTGTGGACGATCAGCCTTTCCGTTCAAATTATTAACAGCAGAATAAAATAAATGTCTTGTTTCTTCAGTTGAACTATCAAACTTTAAAGTTTTTAAAGTTTAAGGGGAGATTCCACATTTCTCATAGTTAAAAACATCTAGCTCACTCACATATATCCGTCCAATGTATTTTTCAGTGAAGTTTTTCAGTGAAGCCTCTGTTTGGTGAGAGGCTAGAAGAACATGTGGACAACATGAGTGTGGCCTGAGTGACTGACAGCTGAGGGTCGAGGCGCCTGGCAGTGACTCCATGAGAACCAGATGCATGAATATCAATTTTGTCCTCTCCAGCTCTGCTGCTCTCAGCTCAACAGAGGAAGCTTTGACAGAACCACAGAAAAATCTGAGTCTGTGCCATTTTATAATGCAGCAGCTCACCATGGGACTTAGACACTCTGAATGCAGCAGAAATGTTCACCACAGCACCAGTAGATATTATGGTAAATGGCTTGCACTTGTATAGCACTTTATCTAGTCCAAGGACCCCAAAGCGCTTTACACCACAGTCAGTCATTCACCCATTCTTTCACCCACTGATGGTGGTAAGCTAGATTGGAGCCACAGCTGCCCTGGGGCAGATTGACAGAAGGCTGAGGCTGCTATTACACCGGCGCCACCAAACCCTCTGACCACCACCAGTAGGCAAGGTGAAGTGTCTTGCCCAGGGACAACAGCTGAGACGGACAGAGCGAGGGTTTGAACTGGCAATCCTTCGGTTACACCGACCTCTTGAGCCACTGCCGTTATGAACCAGGGGGAGGCTGAGGCTCACATTGATTGCCTTGAGTGCATTCAATGAACACTAATCACTCTTCGAGTTTATCGGAGCTACAGTAAGGTCATCAGTAAGGTCATTCATTTTCTGCTGATTAACAATAGTCAGGTCACAGAGCCAACAGGCCCAGGAGGAAAAATCCAGATATCCCTCCCCCTAAAAACTCCAGTCTACTCTTCAGCTTGTCATGGAAGATTCCAAGGTGTTCCTAGGCCAAAGAAGATATACAATACCTTCAGCCAGTTCTGGGTCTTCCCTGGGGTCTCTGACATGAGTGTCATGTTATTCCCACTATCCCCAGGTGACTGACTTTGACACCCCTGCCTTAGGGCTGAACCCAGTCACCCTACAGAAACAGCTCATATCATCTGCTTGTATCTAGGATCAGTCATGGTCCATACCTCATGACTAAAGGTGAGGGTTGCAATGTAGGCAGACAACTAAATCCAGAGCTTTGCCTTTCAACTCAGCTGCTTCTTCACCACAACAGACTGGAGCAACACCCTCATTACTGTAGACGAGACCAAACATTTTTGATTATTCTCCCACTTTATCCTACCATCACTCGTGAACAAGGGTGCCAGATACACCTTCCTCTCCTTTACTACACCATGTCCATGAATACCACAAACAGGATTGGAAACAAGTTACAGGACTGCCGGAGTCCAACCTGCATCAGGAATTAGCTCAGCTTTATGTTGTGGATGGGACCAGATAGCCCTTAAAAGGGATCCTGGCACCCTTAACTCTCCCAGCACCCTCATAGAAAATCTTAGGCCTTCTCCAGATGGTCATTATGTTCCACATAAACATCAAACTTCATGAAAGGAACTCTACAGGCAGACAGAAACAATACATCAATCTGAAGACATGTTTGATATGATACCAGACCCATTAGGGGCCTGATGTAAAATCTGTTGCTTGTATTTCTTCAGTTGGATTGACCAGTTACCTCCATTCATGATGTTACTTGTGAGTGATATGAGCCTAACTCCATGTCAGTGTAATGCTGTGTGGCTGTTCTTCTTCTTTTGGCTGTTCCCTCTTCAGGAGTTGCCACAGCAAGCCATCCTCCTCCATCAAACTCTGTCTTATCTGTCCTCTGTCCTCACTCCAACTACCTCCATGTCCTCTCTAACTGCATCCTTGTATCTCCTCTTTGGCCTTCCTCTGTATTTTTTCTTGGCAGCTGCATCCTTCTACCCCTCTACTGTCCCTCCTCTGCACATGTCCAAACCGTCTCAGTCTGACCTCTCTAACTTTATCTCCCAGTCTGTCAACCTGTGATGATCTTATTTCTAATCTTATCCATCCTTGTCCCTCCCAAGGAGAACCTCAACATCTTTAGCTCTGCGTCTTCCAGTTCTGTCTCCTGTTTTTTTGTCAGTCCCACTGTCTCCAAACCAGACAACATAGCTGCTCTCACCACTGTCTGTAAACCTTTCCTTTGACCTTTGCTGCCACCCTTTTGTCACAAATCACTCCTGAAACTTTTCTCCATCCACTCCATCCTGCCTGGACTCTCTTCTTCACCTCTTTACCACACTCCCTGTTTTCCTGGACAGTTAACTCTAAGTACTTGAAGTCCTGCACCTTTGTGACCTCTGACCTTGTAGCCTCACTGTTCCACCTGCCTCCCTCTCATTCACACACACATACTCTGTCTTGCTGCGGCTGACTTTCAGCACTCGTCTTTCAAGTGCATACCTCCACCCAGTGCTGTAGCCAGACTTTAAAAAATACATGAATTAGTTTATATGAATGTTGATTGTTCACAAACACATTCAGAACACAAGATTTTAGCATAGATTTCACCTTTTTATCAAATACCAGTGAGGTGTTGTAGTTTTGGAGCTGGACCAGTTCTAGTGTGGTCCGGATGTAAAAAAAAAAAAAAAGTATGAAAACCCCCCTTTATTGAGGTTTCACAAATCAGATGAAGGTTTCACAGATCACACCCTTGGTTTTAAATGTTCTGCAATCTGTGCAGAATAATCTAGTCCAGGTTTGAAGTGTCTAGGTGTTGTAGTTTTTTAACTAGAGTAGATTAAAGATGCTGAAGGGAGGGAAAAATTAGGTGGAATCGCCCTTTACCCATTTCCCGAATCAGAAACTGCAATCGGAAACCAACTTCAGCTTCGTGGAATTGAGAATATTTTCAGCGAGTTACCTCGGTTCTGTTTCACTGTAAGTGGCGCTCTTCTTCTTCTTCTCTTTATTTTAGCAGTAAGGTAGCAAAGCTGCACTCTTCTTCGTAGACATTGCGTTTGGCTGCAGCTGCACACAGTTGCAGCGCCTCCTACAGTAAACTGGTGGAGCTACACAGGGAACCATACCGTTCAAAAGCCTTGTTTGGATTATTTTTTTAGTATATACACAGCAGAAAAATACTGAGGTCCGGACCTTGGTGTTCTCAATGGAAGCTACAGCCCTGCCTCCACCTCTCCAAGTTCTTTTCCACCTGCTCCCTGTTCTCACCACAGATCATGATGTCATCTTTAAATATCATAGTCCACGGGGATTCCTGCCTAAAATCATCTGTTAGTCTGTCCATCACCAGAGCAACCAAGAAGGGGCTCAGAGCTGATCCTTGATGTACTCCCACCTCCACATTGAAGCTATCTGTCACTCCTACAGCACACCTCACCACTGTCCTGCTGTCCTCATACATGTCCTGCTGTCCTCATACATATCTTGCTGTCCTCATACATGTCCTGTACCAGTCTAACATACTTCTCTGCCACTCCAGATTTCCTCATACAACCACAGCTCCTCCCTCAGCACCCTGTTGTTTGCTTTTTCCAAATCCACAAAGACACAATGAAGTTCTTTCTGACCCTCTCTGTACTTCTCCATCACCATCCTCAAAGCAAAGCTGGTGTCTGTGGTTATTTCTTGGCATAAAACCATCCTGCTGCTCACAAATAGTCACCTCTTGTCTGAGTCTATCTTCCACAACTCTCTCCCAGATCTTCATTGTGTGGCTCATCATCATATCAGCAGCATATCAGGGACTTAAGTGAAGTGTGGTAATTGCAAATCCATGATGTGGGGCTCGTGCACACTAATGTGGCTTGATTGTGGAGAATCTGAAACAGGACTCGCCTTGAAGGCCTAATGTCCAGCCAACAAGTGGTCATGACAAAATCCTGGAAGCAACCTAGCACAGACGTTATACCGGTGCCGATAGGGTCGTGCTAGTGAGCCGTTGTCTTCCTATGTGTAGGTGTATCATGATGCAGTCTGAGAGAGTCATGTCAGGGTGAGTGTATCAAGAATGCTGAAGGCACCAGAAAGCATCTCAGGGATGCAGGAAACAGCAGGAAAAACCTTTTTAGTGAATATCAGCATCACAGTTGCCTTTAAACTAAAGATTTTTTTCGTATTTTTTTGCAATTGAGCCAGGTTTGAGGTTCTTGGTTGTGTAGGTTGTAGAGAATGTAACAGGATCCTCATCCAGTGTGAAGGGGGCCTAGCAGGCATCAACAGATAGAAAGACTAAGGAAAGCAGCACTACAATAGAACTATTGGTGTGGAAAAACACAAGTGTTTCCTCACAGTCGTTCATGTGCAACAAGGCATGGGCCCGTATGAGATTTTGACGATGTGAACCTTCAGCAATATTACCACAGCTTCAAGGTACCGCAGTATTAGAACAAAAAATTAAAAATGATAAATAAAAGTCTGTCATGTCCACAGCAGAAAAAACTACAAGATGATGTCTTATAACCGCAACATTTCCGTAAATTTATCAGTCAGTCTAGAAGTGGGCGATATGACAATATATATCGTGAGGACGATAGAAAGTGTCTATCATGATATTTTTTCTTCTATCGTCTCTATCGTGATATTATGTCTATCGTCTCTATTGTTTCTATCATAATTGTATCGATGATTCGTGTAAATATTTCATAACGTAGGCTACGACGAATGTATTAGTGTTGTCACTTTGCATACATTCAGACTAAAGCATGTCACAAACCCACACGTAAAGCAGCGTCATGTCGCAAAACAGAGGTTCTTCGCAAAATAGTTAATTTTTCTTATTATTAATCACTTATATAAACTGAATGTATGCAAAGTGACAACACTAATATGTTCGTCGTAGCCTACGTTATGAAATATTTACATGAATCATTGATACAATTATGATAGAAACGATAGAAAAAAATATATCACGATAGACACTTTTCTATCGTCCCCACGATATGTATCGTTATATCGCCCAGCACTACTTGTTTTTTTTTTTTAAAGTTAATCGCAGAGCTTTGTTACCCCGGTCAAGGAGGTTATATTTTCAGTAGCATTGGATTGTTTGTCTGTTTCTCTGTCCATTAGCAAGATTACTTTGAAACTAAAGAACAGATTTTGATGAGATTTTCAAGCAATGTTGGGGCTACCCTCATCTATGGTCACGAGCTTTGGGTGAGGATGCCTCCTGGACGCCTCCCTGGTGAGGTGTTCCGGGCACGTCCCACCGGGAGGAGGCCCCGGGGAAAACCCAGGACACGCTGGAGGGACTATGTTTCTCGGCTGGCCTGGGAACGCCTTGGGATTCCCCCGGAGGAGCTGGCCCAAGTGGCTGGGGAGAGGGAAGTCTGGGTCTCCCTGCTTAGGCTGCTGCCCCCGTGACCCGACCCCGGATAAGCGGAAGACAATGGATGGATGGATGGATGTTGGGGCTATCAAATCAAACAGGTGGGTAAATTTTAGAGGTGAGCTGGTCTAAGGTCACAGGTGATCTTGCGTTGTAACTCCAACCATGTAAATCAGGAATGTCAAACTGCACAGCTGGGCACCTCATGGGTCAAGCATAATCCCTATTGATTTAAAGGTCACAGGGTCAACGATAAGGCTGCAGGTGAGCCCTTTGTTAAAACCTTGTTACTGTCAAGTAGGTTAAGATTTTGGTCATGATGGTTTGTTTGTTTGTCTGTTAGCAAGATTATGTAAAAACTAATGAACAGATTTGGACAAAATTTTCAGGAAATGTTGGGATTGTCACAAAAAAACAAATTGATTCAATTTTGGTGGTGATCCAGAACACAGTGTTTTTTTTAATTGATGGTATAGCTTTGGCAAAGGTTTGCACTCTCTGTGATTCCTTCAGAGCACTACTGTGACATCACAATAATGAAACAAAAAACGAACCACAGCAAGTATATAAAAATGGCTAAACAAAACATGCCTTTAAAATGAGGTTGTGTGGAACAGTATTTTATCTTTCAGCGTGATCTCTGGTTGAAGCATGGGGGAGGGCGGTCAGACAGTGGCTTACAGACGGGCTAATTCAAGAGAGAATATTTTCTGCCATCTTGAACAGCTCAAACTTTTCAAAAGGCAAAGGGACTCCTAGCAATGCTACTCATTGTTCAAAACCTTTGCGATTTACTGCTGAAGTCAATGCTATTTGTCTGTTAGCAAAATATCTCACAACCCACTGCATGGATTTTAATGAAACTTTCAGAAATTATTAGTTAACTGATCAACTTTCAAAGTCAATCCAGTTCAAGATGGTCAGTTGTAGATGTGCATCCAAAATATTATTTCTGGCAAGTTTCATTAAAATTTGTTCCAACTGTTTCTTACATATTTTGGTAACATACAGACACAGGCAAAAACATACAGACCCAACTCAATTTGTTGGTGCACTTACAGCTTCTTAAAACGATGCTTCATCTCTAATAAAAAGAGATTCAGTTCCAACAATTTGCATGTCTTCAGTATGTGATTACAAACAAGTAAACCAACAAAATAATAATTGTAAAAAGAAATGATTTGCTGTTTATTTTCCAAAGATATGCTAAAATAGCATAGATAGATTTGGTGGTACCCTTAAGAGACTGTTAATCTTTGCATTATAGTCATGTTTCCAACTAAATGTTGGACCTTAATTACTATCTCAGGTTCCTCAGACATACCAAACAGACAGTTTGGTGATGTTGTGTTCCCCTCACTGAACATGGAGCAGAGAAAGCAGAGGTGTCTGAGGAGCTCAGAAAGAAGATTATAGATATCCATGTTGAAGGTAAAGGCCACAAGACCATCTCCGAGCAGCTTCATGTTCCACTGACCACAGCATTATTCCAGTCGAAGGTTCATAAGACTGCAGCCAACCTCCCAGGATGTGGACGAAAGAGGAAATGCAGCCCCAGGTTGTTAATCAAGATCAAAGTATGTTACTTCTAATAGCACCATCTGACCCATTTTCAACCATACTGGACTCCATGGAAGAAGACCCAGGAGGACCTCACTACTGACAGTAAACCTTGACACAAAAAAGCCCAGCTTCTGGGGGAAGCACTGTTTGGTTCTTATCACAGCAGGTGGGTTTATCATTATTACTGTGGAAGGGTACCAACAGATGTATCTACATCTGTATATGTTTTAATATTTCACAGTGGGGCGACTACTAATTTCCCCCAAATATAATAAAGAGAGTGCAGTCAACTCTGATGTGATGATGTCCCAGCTGATACAAACTACTGATAACTTCTAAAAAGAACATCACAACAATATATTCAAGGACCCACCTGGGCCTCCATAATTCAGTGGTTAAACTTTATCAAAAGGGGATTTATACGATGGCCCTGAAGTGCAAACCACAACAACAACATTAACAAAGCACACAAACAAAAAACAGAAACACAATTACATGAACAAACCGGAGGAGGTAGGTCCCAGTGGGAGACCTGAGAAATCACTGATTGGACGACAGCACTTTTGAACCAGAAGTCAAATCAATGTTTCGGTAGGCAGGAAGACCGTCACAGCACCGTGTGTTGCCCAAACTGTGGAGAAGAGCTGGTTGAGCAGTCACCGGACTTTTACAGTAGTTGTGGCAAGAGGCTTCAAGAAATGATCACTGATAACATTCATATTTTCAACGTGTCGTCCAATCAGTGATTTCTCAGGTTCTCAGATCTACCTTTACCACTTTGTTCATGTAATTGTGTTTGTTTTTTGTTTGTGTTTCGTTTTTTCTTTGTGTGCTTCGTTAATGTTGTTGGGTTTGTTTTTTGTTTGTGTGTTGTTTTTTCTTTGTGTGTTTCTGTTGGTGTTTCTGTTTTTTGTTTGTGTTTCTGTTTTTTGTTTGTGTCTTTCGTTTATTGTTTGTCATTTTGTTTTTTGTTTGTGTGTTTCTGTTTGTGTGCTTTGTTTTTTGTTTGTTTCATTTTTTGTTTGTGTGCTTTGTTAATGTTGTTGTGGTTTGCACTTCTGGGCCACCGTAGATTGACACAAAACATTTGTTTCCTCTTCATAATAGTTTGCTATTTTCCTTTGTCCTAAAAGGTAAAAATCCTGGTTAATGTTAACGGTTGATTTTAGGCCTTGACACTCAGAATGTAACAAACTATTTCATATGAAGTGTTTATTTAGTTAGTTGCATTATTCCATTTTGTACAATCTTTATTTTGGTTTTCAAGAATGGTTTTGCAGCTCTGGGTTAAATATTATTTAGTGGGAGAAAGAGCAGAAAATAACTGATCAACATTTGTCTTCTTTATGGACTAATGGACAGAAGCCAGCTGTCCTCAGCTGCCCTCCCATCCAGCAGCCCTCCTGCACTGTAGTTTCTGTTCTTACTCAGTGATGTTCACTTACTGCTGAGTTTATGTCACCCTGGATTAAAAAAACCAGGGATGTTCCCGAAAAAAGAAAAATCCCAACATGCAACGTGGGGCCGTTAAAGCTTATCCACCGATATCCAAATCAGCCCAGCAGTTTAAGCTCAGTGGTGATTATGTAATGTGTGAGATTTGCATGATGTCATGCTGGGCTCGAGCCCAGTGATGCAGGACACACTGAGGCCCGGGAAAGTCCAAGTCCAGCTCGGCTGGGAGCGCCATGCACAGCTGTAGAGGGAGGCTTACATAAAGAAGCGGCTTCAGTCGTGGTCCAGCCGAGCATGCGCACTTCCACTCCTGTTCCTGAACATGAAGTTTGTGACTCGCCTCTCGCTGGGTCTCGTGCTGTAGACGAGAGCAGAGCCCTCTGCACCGACCGGAACCACCTGTCCGCCACCCTCCATCAGGGATGGAGAGTTCAAATAACCGGCGGGAGGTTACATTAAACAGAGCACACGCACACACACCTCCCCGTGTGTGGTGAGGGACACCAGAAGTAGAAGGAAATGGGACAGAGAGGAACCCAGCAGCCAGGTTATCCACATCTTCTCCGTCAAGCTAGCGGAAACTACTAGCCTCCGAACAGTAGCTTTAAAATAAACCTCCCCTCCCCGGCATAACTTCGTGCCACGTTAGCCTCCTCTACCTCGGTTTTTGTTTTTTCTTCGTCAAAACACTCTGTTCACTTGTCAGATTAGATCCGAGTTGACCACAAAGACGGGAGACAAAAACAACAGAGGCGTTTATTTTGGAGCCCAACTTCCGGTCTGTTGGGGCTCAACTTCGGCCGGCTTGCCGCAGCTCCAGCACCTCCGCCTCCTTCTCACAGACAATGAATGAATCCAGGTTTGGGGACAAGCCCAAGTCTAGCTCAGGTTGTGCAGTGTGTTGAAGAAGAAATAAAAATAAATAAATAAGAACACGGCGTTCCCAATCAGTTCTGCTCCCACCGTTCACAGCTGAACCGGTTAGCCACGTTTATTCTTACTATCCACAGCAAAATATACCGATAAGAAAAACCATGCTGAATAATTCCTCCCGTCTGAGACCTCCATGTACAGTCTTACCGGTAATTCAGCCACATAACGCAGGATAATATGTCCAATTCCGCAATTTGAATCAAATATACGAGCTTACGGTACCTGCAGGATGCTCAACTTCACTTCTATGCGGTGCAGCCACGGCTTCTCCAGGTGAGTCAAGTCAGGCGAAGTTCACCGAACCTAAACCGGAACTGATCAGCAGAGACTTTCAAAATAAAGGCTAAATCACTTCCGGTGATAGCAACAAATGTACAACAAACAACCGTTTCTCACCTCTTGGTGAACTTGAAGACCTACAGAGCTTTTGCTTTAATCACAAATAAAATGTTTTTTTTTTTTTTTTTTAATTTCACATAATTTTTATTCAACGTATACCCTACATTTTATAGC
Organism: Kryptolebias marmoratus; assembly: GCF_001649575.2. NCBI lineage: Eukaryota > Metazoa > Chordata > Actinopteri > Cyprinodontiformes > Rivulidae > Kryptolebias > Kryptolebias marmoratus. The sequence goes on from NC_051434.1 coordinate 23,140,196, forward strand.
TCATTTCAGTGCTGGTATGCTCTATGTCACTGTAAAAATAAAAATTAAAAAGAGGGGGCAGAGATCATAGTGAAACAAGTATCTATCTATCCATCCTTCTATAGTACAATGAGAATAAAGTCATTGCAGCCTGATAATGTTGGGCTCCCATAAATCTTTTTTTGTTGAGTTTCTTTGCACAGATAGGACTTTACTTTTATGGTTTTATGTTTTTTATATTTTTATTGTGAGTGGACATCATCCTAAAACAAGACATATTATGACATCCATCCACCGTGCATCCATCTATTCGTCTGTCTTTCTTTCTTGTTCAAGCTCTAAGTTGAAAACTTTTTAACACAGAAATGTCTACCTGCACAGTTGGGCACCTCATGGGATAAGGCTAATCCTTATTGATTTCAAGGTCATGGGTCAAGGGTCAAAGGTCAAGGTCACATGTGAGCCCTCTGTAAAAACCTTGTCTGTGCTCCAACTCTGGACACATCGTCGTCATCATCATTTATTTATAAAGTGCTTTAAAAACCAAAGTGCTGTACAGGTGTAACAAAACTGAAAGGAAACAATAATAACACAAAACAATAAGAGAAGTACAAGATTTACATAATGGCAATGAATTCATAAAACAACAACAGCTGGCCTAATGTTATTATACGCATGTGTAAAAACATAAGTTTTTAAAAGAGATCCAGCAGACCTCACAGACACACAGAGGGTGAGTTTTCCAGAGTTCTGTCTGCCCGGGTCACAAACCGAGTCCTAGGAATAACTAAGAGCTTCTGATCTGTAGATCTGTGTGGCTGTAAAAGCTCAGGAAGATAAAGAGGTGCCAGGCCATTAAAACATTTAAAAGCTAAAAACAGTTCTAAAAGAAACAAGCAGCCAGTGAAGGGAAGTGATATGTTCACGTCGTTTAATCCCCGTCAGCAGACGGGCAGCTGAATTCTGAACCAGCTGTAGACGATGAACAAGAGACCGGTCCATCACACAACAAAGAGAGTTGCAGTCGTCCAACCTAGAAGTGATAACAGCATGAATAACCCTCTGTAGGACATGATGAGGGAGACAATCCTTGACTTTAATTATAAGCCTCAGATGATAAAACCTAGACTGGACTACTGCACTGACCTGTTTGTTAAATTTAAAATCAGGATCAGAAATCACTCCAAGTTTCTTTACAGACGCAACCAGAAGAAGAGTCCAGTGCACCTCCAGCACTGAGGCATCCTATCAGCAGCTCTGATTTGACAAATAAAATAACCTTTGTCTTTTTATGATTAGGATAAAGAAAGTTCTGCTCCAAACATGTTCTCACATGCCTCCAGCATTTAAGTAGTCTATCCACAGACTGGGATCTGCAGGATTTTACTGGAAGGTAGACCTGGATGTCATCTGCATAGAAAGGGTATGACACATTATATTTCTGGAAAATGGATCCCAGAGGAAACAAGTACAATGAAAATAAAATGGGCCTAATCTGGAACCTTGAGGTACCCCGTACTGAAGAGGAGCTGTCCCAACTGGACAGAGGAACTTCTGTTGGATAAGTAGGACCTAAACCATTGTAAGACTGTTTCTTTAATACCAACAGAAGTCTCCAACCTTGATATTAAAATGTCACGATCTACTGTATCGAATGCAGCAGTGAGTAGAATCACCAGAATCAGCAGCTACAAACAGATCATTGCACAGCCTGACTGTGACAAGACTTAAAACCAGACTGAACCTTCTCATAAATATCATGCAGCAGCAGGTGCTCGTGTAACTGGATGAAAAGTTTTGAAAGAAAGGACCATTTAGAAATTGGCCTAAAGTTTGAAAGAACAGTAGGATCCAAATTGCTCTTCTTAAGAAGTGGCTGGACTGCAGCGTGTTTAAAGGCAGCTGGGAAACAACCTAAAGAAAGAGGCAGAATTAAAAAGCACAATGTGAAGGCCTCATGCATTGAGGATTGTTGTAGGAGGGAAATCCTGCTCTGACAGTTCTCTGATGGCTGTATAAGTACTGTACCGCAGTACTCTTGTAGAATATTCAGAGGCTGACGCTGTTATTGTTTTAACAAAGTGGAGGTTCAATTAGAGAAAAAAGGCTTGGTCCAAAGAACCAAAGGAGACAAAAAGTCACAAAAACTAGTTCACGTTTTGTAAATTGGCAACGCAATTAAATTAAAAAAATTAAAATATTTGAATCTTGAGAGTGTTTTTTGTTTGTTTATTTGTTTAAAATGTACTTTTTATTTACTGCAGTTAAATTAAACTGGACTCTACAGGTGCTGGTCATAAAATTAGAATATCATGAAAAAGTAGATTGATTTCAGTAATTCCATTTAAAAAGTGAAACTTGTATATTATATTCATACATTACATACAAACTCATATATTTCAAATGTTTATTTTGTTT
>NC_051434.1:23143770-23144618 GCF_001649575.2 Kryptolebias marmoratus
AATCATCAAAATTAAACGAAATAAACATTTGAAATATATGAGTTTGTATGTAATGTATGAATATAATATACAAGTTTCACTTTTTAAATGGAATTACTGAAATCAATCTACTTTTTCATGATATTCTAATTTTATGACCAGCACCTGTATTTGTTTTAATCTTGTGGAGCTGAAGGGGGGACCTGGAAATTTGCCTCTAATGTTAATGCTGGAATGCTGCAATCTGCCATTGAACTGTTAGCACAATATATATATATTATCCTTTTGTTGTTGAAAATTAAAAGCACATCTAAAGAAAGTTTAAAATAACCTCACCTAAAAGGACAAAAAGTGTAATGTTAGGTCATTTTATTAGCTAAGTTGGCTAAATTAAAAGTAGATGTCTACACCAGATACAATTATAAGGACTGTCTAATTGAAATGTATTTTAAACCTTAAATGCTCATTGAAATATTGAACTTTTTGAGTTAAACACACAATATTGGATTGACCAGCAGGTCACAATCATCTAGAAGAAGAAAATGTGAAACTCTTATTTTTGGGAGTCACTAATGCATCTTAACATTATTTTGTCCTCACACTCTGCATCCTGCCACAACAAGTCTGAACACCTCAGCCTTCCTAATGAATACCAGTGGGGTCACCTATTACAACCGTGGACGGTGTGTTTTCCACCTGGGTTGCCTGGTACTTGAACCCTCCAGGAGGACGGGTGGAGTCAAGATGGTTCCTCGTGGGAGAAAATGAGAGTCCCTGATGAGGCCTGATTCCTTACCTGTCTTATGCAACTGATCAGAGCCTGAGTCAGTGTTGGCCTGTGTGTGTGTGTGTGTGTGTGTGGGGTGGGG
>NC_051434.1:23144712-23158183 GCF_001649575.2 Kryptolebias marmoratus
GGGGGTGGGGGTGGGGGTGGGGGGTTCCATTGGCACTTTTATCCACAACACTTTTAAAAAGACGATAAAACACCTAAAATGAATGTAAAACTAACAGTATTCCTGTTGCTGACTTTCATGCCAGAGTTTTAGACTAACATCATCTTATGTTGACAAATTATGAAGTTGGAGCCATTTTAGTCAAACTTTGAAAACAACTTTATCAAAGTAGCAATACTGCACGATCCAATGCAATGTAATGTTCTGCATGTTCCTCTGGCACCTGCATGACTGTCAGCCATGGTTGGTGTTGGTTAGTTTGTTTATTTCGACTCTTTCATAAAACAGTTCCACCAAATGGCCACAAAGACCAGTGTGTCTTTATGCTAACCCTAACCCTAATCCTCCATGGAGAGATGTCAGCTCTCAGAAATGTAGTGAGAATGGTGGAACCAAAGCAAGCATGGAGCAGAATTCAGCTAACAAAGCACTGAACCTGGAATGGATGTCCTCGTTGTTTTCGAAACATGATGAATTAATGGCTAATTTTTTAGCTGATTCATCATCGGTCGTCCCGTTTCGGCTGTTTCTACCTCACTTCATGGCACAAAGGAGCATCAGGGGCGAGTGTTTTGTTTGCCTGTCTGTTACTAATGAACAGGAAATGTTGGGGTTGTGGGGAAACAGTTGAGGATCTGGATCTGACACTGTGGCCTTGGTGCAGGTTTGAGCTTTCTGATAAATATGCTGTGAAAACAAGTTCACCCTCTGGGGATAACACAGACTAAAGTCTAAGTGTATTACCACACTAACCTTTAGCTCATTATCTGTAAAACTCACTGAGGTACAGTTATGTGTTGAAGGCTGTGGTGGCCATCTTGAATTGGGTTGACTCCAGAAGTTACCAACCTTTTTCCCCTGAATCTAATGGAATATAATGAAAGTCAGTTTGGCAGCAGCATTAAGACGGACTAGTCTTAGCAGAACTGTTTTATAGCCTCACTTCTGTCAGTTTGTATGTCAGTAATGGAGACACAGTTTCCCTGACAGTGAACGTGTTGCTGCAGTGTTTAAATGCACAGATTAGCTGTTACTGGCTTGTATGACCAACAGGAGCTGGCCTGCTCACTGAGCACAACCATGAACAAACCCTACCAGTTCTTCATGGTAAGTCCTCTCTTCCTAAAGAAAAGGAACGCAGCACTCGTTAAATCACACACTCAGGGTTTTACACATGACATAATTCATTACACAAACAGATGTATGAACATACAGAAACAAGGTAAGACCTACACCAAGCAACAAGAAACAATTTCATTCCTGCTGAGGAGCAGGACGTACAACTTCTACTAGTCTACAGGAACGGTTGGTCCTATTTATGATAGCTAATGTGGCACTTTTCCACACCAGCATGTCGTTTTTGAGAAAGATTTGTTTTAAAAAGCCTGAAAAATCCTGTTTGGCTAGCCATTATCCCAGCCTGGACGCCATGACTGACTGACACTGTTAGACCGAACATCTCTTCAACCTTTAACTCCAGGAAGTCTACGCTCCGGTGTTAGGGCTGCTGAAAGAAAAAAACATCCAACTGTGTTTCTCAATAAGGTACAGCCAAACTTTCTTTGTATTATCACAGGCAGCAGCTTTTATTTAGAATAAGAAAACAATATAATCCATCATTCAGAGGAAAACGAATCTTTCTTTGGCAGAGACATCAATGAGGCCGTAGGCAGTGAACAAACCAAAACCCTGAAATCTAAACGCTAACTAATAAGAAATTATTTGTCAAATGTGAAGTTGTAGTTCGACATGGTGGGTAAGAATATATCCCTGTTCAGGCAAAGTCTTGAGATTTTTTTGAGGTTTTGCATTTCTCCTACATCTGTTTCTGGAGCTCTTATGGTTGCAGGAAAGCACCTTCCCTCTGAGAGATGTGCAGCGTGTGTTCCATCGGGGGAATACAACAACACATCTGAGGGACTGTCATGCTGCACGCTCTAACAAATGAGCAGCAAACACAAAAACTTTGGGATTTTACACCTTCAACTACATTTTTCTAAAGTGATGAAAGAGACAACAGCATCACCTAGAGGCCACAATGATGTCCTTACTCTGCTTTAAAACAAACTGAATGCACAATAAAAAGGGAACATTTAACAGAAAGAAAACTTTGGCAAAATCTTAACTGTAAGATAATATTGGTCCCCCGAAGTAAAATAAGACAAATCAAAAATACAAATAAAATCCCCTAAATTTGACCATCTTCATCCTGTAAATAAAAAGGAGACAATATAGTGCAAGGAAGCCGACAGTCCACAGAGAGACCATTTAGCATCGGTCTGCTCGTGTCCCAACAAAGCATGTAGTGCTCTCAGTAACAAGATTTAAGAAAAATGTTTCTTTAACAAGGGGCAGATGTTTGAGGTGAGCTGAGGTTAAAGCAAGGTATTCTCATCTGGGTGTTAGGAATGTTACAGAGACTGGAGTTAAAATTGCTTTTATTGTGGCTGCTGCGGTTTTAGTTGAAGTCTCGATCGGGCAGCACCAGCGGAGCCACCAGGGTCCAGAGGTAGAGGGCCAAGCCCAGCCAGCTGGAACAGATCTTCACCCACACGGCCGGCATGGCGGTCTGCATGGCCTCGTAGTCCGTGTTGGGCCTGGTGAGCGGGAGGCAAGGGGAGGCACGGTAAGAGGAGAGTGGGTCTGTCTGCGGGGAGTTAAACGAGCGATACTTACTTGTACCAGTTAGTGAGGGTCATCATGATGTAGAGGGAGGCCAGAAGGAGGCTGAAGTGGAAGAAGGAGTAGCTGTAGGTCACAGCCTCCTCCTCGTTGTCCACTGCACGGCGGACTCCGTCGTCCCCCACCGGGGCCTCCTCGTCTGCCGTCAGACCCTGGCCTTCCTCCGTCTGCATCAGCTTGTTCACCTGGGAGTTGTTGGACGAGCGGATGCTGTGGGGGAAACAGGAACAGTGTGTCCTTCCTTCCTTGAAGGAATGCCTATCGCCCGTCTCCTTTCAGTTCCACACTAACATCATCAAACCTTAAAAATACTGTCATGATCCCGTAGTGCTCAGAGGATGACTGTCAGCTGCTACTACACCAAATCTGAGCTCAATATTTAGGAAAATCACTGAGCTGTGTAGGTGAAGGTGGAATAGCTGTGGCGGCCATCTTGCATTGGGATGACTCCAAAAGTTCAACCGTTGTAGGTTTTCAGCCCATAAATACAGTCTGAGAGTGGACCGTAAGCAACAAACAGAATGTAATAAACCACCAGAAACCAATCATTGGACTGACATCTACAGCTGATTAACTTCTGGAATCAACACAATTCAAAATGGCCGCCTTCAAATATAACTAAAATGTGGTGTGGTAGTGGCTGAGACCGATCACCAACTTACACTCTGCTAACTGACTGCATGTGTTTAACTCCAGCATTACCTACTGGAATCAACTGTCTGTTAGCAAAATATCTCATGACCCACTGGATGTATTTTTATGAAACTTCCAGGAAATCATAATTTATTGTAGATCTACAACTGTTAACCCTTTGGAGCCAATCCAATTCAAGATGGCCACCACAGCCCACTAATCATAAAAAAACACTAAAGGTTTGGTGTTGTAGCAGCTGAGACTAATCAACAAACATGCTCTGAGAGCTAACACACCTCGACAAATATCCCATGAGGTCAAAGGTTGGACCAAAAAGGCTTGAAGGAGGTGGGATATCTGCGTTCCTTTCATATAAAAAGCCCGTACACGTGGTGACAAAACTCCGGACTATAAGGTGCACTTAAAATCCTTCAGTTTTCTCAAAAAGCGACAGTGTGCCTTATAGATGTAAGAAGTCGTAATGTTTTAGTACGACTTTGGTAAACTACAAAGCTGCACCGCTCGCAGCATTAAGGCTCAGTTAGAGTCACGCAGGACTCTGTGCACGGCGTGCTGACCTGAGGGAGCGGTGGAGGCGTTTATACTTCACACTTACGCCAGTGCAGTACCCTCCTGTGAGTTTTGAACCATTTGATTATCTTTGTGATCTCTCATAGAGGGATCATATAAATGCTGATACAGGTGAACCAGCTCAGCTAGAGCACCAAAATCCTCCATCTTGAACGGAGCGTGGCGCGCACAGTCCGTGCAAAGATACAAAAACTGTGAGGTGCACAACGATGCGCCTTATAGTTCGGTGCGCTTTATATATGACAAAAGTTTGAAAATGGACCGTTCATGGACAGTGCGTCTTATAATCCTGTGTGCCCCACAGTGCAGAAAATACAGTAACTTCCTGTGCACTGACAGAAACATGCTTCTTTTACAGGAAATACCTGGCATAAAGTGTGCAGAAGAGGAAAATGAGCAGTCCCACGATGCTCTGTGCGTCCCACCACTGCACATTACCAGGGGCTGCAGTGGGTCCTGGTGGTGGAGTGGGACTGTTGGGCTGCACCAGACTCAACAGGCTGGGGTTACACTGGCGGTCTGAGGGGGGGAAACACATTCAAACTGTTACCAGCAGGCTGGATGATGGAGTCATTTCCATCGGGTTTTGGTTGGTTTTGCTTTGCTGCTGTTCGGTGACTTGGGTCCTCAGGACTCACTTGGGTTGTTGGTCATGGCTGACCAGGTGAGGTACATGGTGTACAGGGAGATGAGGGAGGCCTGGAGCAGACCTGAGGTAGGCTGAGCATCCTGTGGAGAAATCAAGGGACTTAGTTAAAGGACATTCAGGTTAAAAGCCCTTAAAGATAACTTTAACAACTGAATGCTATGTTCTGTCTGCTTTTCAGGCATGTTTATTAATCTTTTGGCTGCACTAGTATTCATCACAGTGCATGTAGCTCTCACATTGGGAGCTCATTACACACAATATGCTGTCACTGCAAAAACAACTTGTTCAACACAGCAAGAAACTGTTGTTAGGCAGTACAAGGGACACAAACAAACATCTCTGACTCGGTCCCATAATTTGCAAATCAAATATGTTCTTTATTAAATATTCTCTGACTTACAGATCTAATACTAACTGACTCAGCAAATCAAGAGAAAATGTATGAATAAAACCCAACAGTCATTTGAACGCATCGTGCCCCACCACAGGTCTTACTAGAACCACACGGCTCCAATGACCAATCCACGATCTCTATGCACCAATAAACACCCCATGACCCTCAGTCATGCTTGAATCGCCAGAGGCACTTCTCATCACAGTCAGGCTTACTGATGTTCTGCACCTGCATCTTCTTCTCCACAGTACAGCTGAAACTGATGCTGGAGGCCCAGAAACCTCCCATATTCTCACTGGCCATTATTAGGTACAACTGTCTGATTGCTTGTTAACACAAACAGCTAATTAGCCAATCACATGGCAGCAATTCAGTGCATTTAGGTATGTAGAGGTGGTGAGGTTCAAACGAAGAAGAAAGGAATTAAAGTGACTTGGAACATAGGGGTTGTTGGTCTGAGTGTTTCAGAAACTGCTGATTTACTGGGATTTCACGGACTTAGTCTGACTGAACTTTTCTTAAAAGTCCATTTGATTCTTGTTTCTTCAAACATTTTCATTGTATGCCAATGCCACAGGCCTAAAACCATTAAGCACTTGATGAAAACTTCCACAGATCAGGTACTTTACAGAGCTCAAGTGACTTAGTAAAACTAAAGCAAAGTATGTTAGCTAGTTCTTCTGCACTAGTTTCAGGAAGACAATGGCTGACCCCATCAGGGCCAGGGCTTTCCCCTCATTAATCATTTGTCTTTTGAAGAGTGTACATTACCTGAACTTTGGGCAGAATGGACACGATGGAAACAACAATGCAGAAGATGAAGTTCAGGCTGATGAAGACCTTGTGCTCTGTGCAGTCGTCCGGTTTGGTGTAAAGCACGTAGAAGAGCACAACAGCAGCGAAGGACAAAGCATAGAAGATGAAGGTGCAGGACAGGAGAGCTGAAAAACAAACCAAGTCATTTAACATTTATAATGAACCTGAAACAAACTGTTCAAACTTTCAATTAAACTGTTGACTGAAACTGTTTAGTCTCTGTTTTTTAATTTTAACAGCTCAGATTCAGCTTCTTCAGCAAAGCCATTCTTCAACACTTCACAGAAAATGCTCATTTCTCAGTTAAAACGTCTGTAAAAAGAGCGCGTTGCCTCTCTACCTGCGAACCAGCATTTGGTGTTTCCGTTCTCTGCCTTCTCCAACCAGGACTGGTTCCAGGAATGAGCAAAGTCCACCAGCAGGATGAGCTGGATGATGATGAAGATGAAGGATCCCACCACACCAAAGTAATACCACACTGAGGACAGGCGGCAGACAGCTCAGGATGAGTCAACCCTAAATCACTATAAACAAACCACCTCTTCATACCTGTGGTAAATGTGTCATCTGGAATGAAGAAAGCTCCCACAGTTAGACCAACCAGTGCAAGAAACTTGAAGAACCAGAATCTGAGACAAAAAAAGTTGGGTTTTAAACAATAAAAATTAAAATCCTAACATTCCTTGTAAGATTGCATATCGCCCGCCACCTTTCATGCCACAGGTTGAGAATAAGACCATCTGTAAAACTGTAGCAACATTTGTGTTGTTCATGCCAATTACCTGTGGCAACCATGTTGGATTGGACTCCAAAGGTCAATTAGTTGTAAATGTACATCCTATGATTACATTCTGAAAGTTTTTATGAGAACCTGTCCAGCGGTTCATGAGAACCATTAGAACTGAATAAAAAGGTTCCTGTGTGCAGAGCCCATGTTTGTCCGCCACAGTGCAGTGTATCATCAGAACACGGAGCACGCTCTACAAACCCGTTTTGCAAGGAAGCTCGTGGGTCCTTGCTGCTGCGCACTCGGATCATGATGATGAGGAAGAGGAAGAAGAAGCAGGCCATGGCGAAGCACATGCGGTAAACGGACTTGTAGCCCACGATGATGTCACAGTTCACATGGCCAGTTATGCTGGTACTGTCCTTACAGAAACCTGGAATCTGATCATGTGATAGGACATTAATAAGATCACAGGTGACGAGACTTCTGAACATCTCAGGAAAACAAACCTATATTTCCACTATCCATGTTGCTGTGTTATACTAATACAAACAAATCTTTTTGTTTTATTTATTTTTTTACTTTGAAATGCTGAATGAGTTAAAAGACCAAACGAGACTTTGTACTTTCTTCAGATGTTCCTCCATGCCTGGGAGGATCATAATGATGGACACCAGTGTTCCCAGCAGCAGCAGGAAGGAGAAGGCCAGCCGGCTGATGGTGGAGTTGTACGTGGACGGGCAGCATGACGACAGCAGGCAGGAGGCCGAGCCGCACAGACAGGACGCCTGCAGGACGGACCGCGAGTGACACATTCAGACAGCTTCAGAAAAGTGAAGTCTGGGATAATTAGGGCCAGTTTGTACACATCAGAGTTAGGAGAATAAACCAAAAAATGTAAAAATGCAGCGTGAACGTTGAGTGAATCACTGAATGACAGCTTGTTGAAGAAGCTGAAACTGAACTGTAAATGTTAAAACAAGCCCAACAGATGCCCAAACGATCAGAACACAAGCTAAAATGAGCAGAAAAGTAGCTAAATGCCTGGAGCCAAAAGTTAAACTTAACCAAATCGTTGCCAAAAACTAAAATTTGTCAAACAGTAGTTAAAGCTCTTCAAGTTCTCTTCCACCTGTTCCCTGTCCTCACCACAGATCAGAATGTCCTCTGCAAACATCAAAGTCCACAGGGATTCCTGCCTGACCTCATCTGTTAGTCTGTCCATCACGAGAGCAAACAAGAAGGGGCTCAGAGCTGATCCTTGATGTACTCCCACCTCCACATTGAAGCTATCTGTCACTCCTACAGCACACCTCACCACTGTCCTGCTGTCCTCATACAAGTCCTGCTGTCCTCATACATGTCCTGCTGTCCTCATACATGTCCTGCTGTCCTCATACATGTCCTGTACCAGTCTAACATACTTCCCTGCCACTCCAGATGTCCTCATACAACAGCACAGCTCCTCCCTCAGCTTCCTGTTGTTTGCTTTTTCTAAATCCACAAAGACACAATGAAGTTCTTTCTGACCCTCTCTGTTCTTCTCCATCACCATCCTCAAAGCAAACCTGGTGTCTGTGGTTCTTTCTTGGTATAAAATCATACTGCTGCTCACAAATAGTCACCTCTTGTCCAAGTCTATTTTCCACAACTCTCTCCCAGATCTTCATTGTGTGGCTCATCATCTTAATTCCTCTGTAGCTGCTACAACTCTGTACATCATCTTTGTTCTCAAAGATTGGCACCAAGACACTTCTCCTCCATTCCTCAGACATTTTCTCACTCTCCAGAATGCCACTGAATAATCGATTCAAAAACCTCACTGCCATCTCTCCTAGACATTTCCATACATCCATTAGTATGTCATCAAGTCCAGCTACCTTTCCGTTCTTCATCTTTTCTCAAAGCTTTCTGGACCTCATCCTTACTAACCTTTTCCACTTCCACAGTTTCTATGACCTCTACTCTTCTTTCCCTTTCATTCTGGTCATTCATCAGCTTCTCAAAGTACTTCCATCTTCCCATCACTCTCCTCTCTTGTTAGAACATTACCATTTCTACCTTTAACAAGCCTAACCTGCTGCACATCCTTTCCAGCCTGGTCCCTCTGTCTTGCCAGTCGATACAAGTCCTTCCCTCCGTCCTTAGCGTCCAGCCTCTTGTAAAACTCATCATATACCTCCTGTTTTGCCTTTGCTACCTCCCTCTTTGTCTTATGTTGGCTCTCCAGATATATTCCTGTTTACTCTCTGCAGTCCTCTCACTGTCCCATTTCTTCTTGGCTAACCTGTTCTTCTGGATAACTTCCTGCACTTCACTATTCCACCACCAGGTTTCCTTATTATCTGTTCTCTGTCCAGATGACACATCAAGTATCTTCCTATCTGTCTCTCTAATCACTGTAGCTGTAGCGGCCCAGTCATCTGGAAGCTCTTTCTTACCACTCAGAGCCTTTAACAGCTCCTTCCTGAACTCTTCTCTGCCTTTACTCTTTCCCTCTTCATCACCACCACAGTCATCCTCCTGTTTGGCCACAACCTTACAGCTGAAAACAATGCCTGTCCGTGTAAGAAGTTATGAACGAAAACGTTTCGGCTCCTAATAAAATTATATTGAGATTTTACAAAACTTCACTTCGACTAAAGAATCTTAAAATAGTGTTTATAATATTAACTTCTTTAAGTTAAACACTTGCGTAGTTTAGTACGACAACTTTTCCGGAAGTTACGCCAAAAAACAGCAATACCAAACTAAACTAAATCGTAACAAACTGTTTTTAAAATTGATATTTTACATTGTTCTGTATGCCATGTTTTAAATTGGTATGTAGTTTCACTTACAGGCTTGGCTCGCCTAACGACGACACGTAAACTTTAATATATTAGTCAAAAAGCGACATAGAAACAAGATCCCTAATACTTATAAACCAACACTTCAAAGTAAAATGTCTACTTACACAGCTGCCGAGAGACCCCAGCGCCAAACACGCACCCATTTTAGTTTTGTTCCACAAAACACCGTTTAAAAAATCGTAAAAAACCCTCAAAACTTTCAGGAAGACGCTGACCCAAGATGGCGGTGTGAAGTCACTTTGAAACAGCAAATGGACATCCGCTTGTCCCTTTCAAAATAATAGTTTTGTTGTCTATGGACTTTTTCCAAACAACGTCCTTAACTGCGTTCGGACGGCCTTACCTTTTATTTTGAAGACCAGCAGTTTCCGGTGTTTTCCAGTTAAATCACAGATCAGGAGTTCTTTGTTTTGGGCGTTTCTTAAAAACAAACCAAGCAAAACAAACAAACAAAACAGTGTCGCACTGTTACTACCCTTTAATCCTGCTCGGATTTGTATGATTTGTTGTCGCTTTGTCTGGAAACTTTACCTGAATAAATGAAGAAAGAAAAAAAGCTTATAACTTATAACGCATTTACATTAGTTTTATTTTAACTTTTTTTTTGTGAAACGTCATTGGTTGCCAACTGACCCGTCTCATATTTGAAACTAAGAAGACGCCAGTGCAAATTTATTTATAGATCAATTCAATAGGTGAAACAGGAATTTTGTATAATCAGAGCTAAAGAATGATCTTTTCTTCTGCAGGGACTGATGCTGAACACATAATATTCTTTAAGCTGCTTCTTGTCTATGTGATCAGAAAGCATTTATTATTCAAAGTGACAGCATATTTCAAACACAAATTAGACAAAATGCTGAGTGCTGACTGAATTTGCTAAAATTGGCTCAATAAGCTAAATGTTTCTTCCAGCAGTTAAAAGTTTAAACCTGAATAGAAAGGGTGATGATCCGTGTATCATTCGTTCTTTCCATTTTCAATTAAATATCAAAAATCAAATAATGAAAAACGGACTGGTTATTTTGTTTTTTGTTTTTCATTATAACACCAAAAACGAAAAAATGCCTGGTTTTTCATCTTTCACTTTGAGGCTAAGATTGAAAACATGAAATGGAAAAACGGGCAGCAGGACAGAATTTGATTTTAATATTTAATTGGCCGGGTTTAGGTGACCCGGAAGTTTGGTAAGGAGCGCTACCAAACATCAAACGTTATCTTGTTATCAGCCACCATAGACACTGTTTACGTAGACACCTCAAAGACTGGCGCTGTCTGTTGGAGCTGACGAGTCAGCGCAGCCGCCATCTTGGCTGGGTCCTTCACATGTCCCCCAGTTCAGTTCTTTGTACAGAGGAAGCTGTTTGTCCAACTAAAATAATCAGAACTCTCTGAATCTTTACATGATTTTTCACAGTTTGGTTTGTTACAAACAGCAGAGATGTAGTTATGATACAGGAAGCTTTCACACATTAAAAATACGTACTTTCATGCTGAAAGACTTTGTTTTATGCTTTTAGGGTTAGGGTTAGTAATAGTAATAACTGTGTATTTCAATATATTTCATATTTTAATAAAGAAACAAGTTTGATTGTTTAAATGATTGTTCATGTAAATTTATTTCACTCTCTCACACACATACACACACAATCCTGAGCCTTCTGTATACACCACATCAATAATTTCTTTATATTTTTGTGTGCCGTGTATGCACACACATGCAGTTTTTTTAAAGGCCTGGAAAAGTAATCTTTAAAAACTCCAGGTCTTTCCAGGGTCTTACACTGCCCTGCTTTAACTGGGGCTGGAGAGCTGAGGTTCACTTTCAGGGACAGAAAGGTTCACTGGAAGCTCTCTGCAGCTTTCCTTCAGGTTTCTGTGTTTCTAAAATATAAGACATATAATACTTAAAAACAATTTAATTGAAAACAACTTGAAAAGGTTTTAGTATCCCACAGTGTATTGTAATACACAATACATAATTAATTCCTAAACATGCAGAAAGAACTAACAGGTAAAAACAGGTTTAACAAAGTGTGATACTAACTTTAGTTTTACACATGAATCATAGACATTTCTGTTAGCATGTACAGTAAAAAACACTGTGCATGGTTTCTCCCCTTGTTATGACCTAAATGCCTCTCACCTTGTTTATCTTCGGTTGCTCTTAGGGCAAAGTGTTTTTTATGATCAGCACCAGATCTGCAGGTGGCAGGATTATCAAATGCAAAACGGTAATGTCTGTTAGATAAACATAAGGTCATGCAAAGCCCAGCTGTATATAATGGGGTCCAAGACACAAGCTCAGTGAACAAAGTTTGTGGCTGAGAACAAGCACTGTTCTGTGTTACACCTTTGTGCCTTGCAATATTGCAATAAACAGGAATTGACGACCATTTTATGGAGTGCCTCGTCTCTCATAGCGTATTTCTGTCCTTGTTAAATAAAGATTTCCACAACAGGTATATACACAGTAGGACATTTCAAATTCTCCACTGACCAAATAAATTTGGGTATCTAGGGAAAATGGTTATTAGTGGATATATTTTAACAAGTCTTTCAGAAAGCAATCATTGGCTTTACCTCTATAACCTTTGAAGTCAATTAAATTCAAAATTGCTGCCACAACTAATGAAAGTTAGCCAACACATAAATGACTATAACTCAGTCAGTTTTACAGATATTGCACTAAAATCTGTTGTGATGGTAGCTGAGAGTCATTCACATCACATACACTGAGCATAACCAAATTAGATTCTGCAAATTAATATTTCAAGGTTGACCATACAGCAAAAACGCCATCATTTCTCATCATAAGATGATCTGAGTCTATAACTCTGGCATGAGAGGTGGCGGGCGATAACAACAACAAAAATGCAGAAGTACCCACTACTAGATGGTGAGAACATTCACTTTAATAACTTATCAAAATACAAAGAAAGAACATTCATTGTTCAGCTAAAGATTCTCCCAAAATTATTTTGACAGTTTTCTCTCAGTTAATAACTGTTTCAGCACAAGATTGAAGTTTAAAGGTGACCGATCAGGATAAAGCAAGACAGACACAGAAAAAATGGTTAAAAATATCTTGATTGTTGTTGTGGTTTCTAGTTCACAAAGTGATAATGGGCATGTGTGATGTCAGATACAGTACAGCAAAATACTTCACTTTGGCAAGTGTTTTAAAAAAATTGTAGAGATGTTTGCACCCAAAACTCTGCGTGTGGACATGAGGTGAAAAAAACCTCAGAGAATCTCAAGTTTCAAAACTATCCAGAGTAGTGGCCTCAGTTTTAGTGCAGAGCTTTTGCCTCTCCACTCAATAATTCGGTCAAAATGACAAGATATCCAAACAATTTATCATTCATTACATTATCTTTGTCCAATAGTTGACTAAGACCCAATCCACACTATTCCAGATGTTTTTTAAAATACAGATTTCCTACAGCGTTTGCATGTCCCATTCACTCACAACCTGAGTTTTTGGTGAAAAGCAGATATTTAAAAATGCTTTTCAATCTAGAGATGTTTAAGAACTTAGTTTCTGGTGGATCTGTGGGGATTAGAATGACTGAGCTATGTAGAAACAATGATGTAGCAACCTATTTTGTGCAGGCTGACTAATACTCTGTGTCCCAGAAAGCCAAACAACAATGGAGTTGTATTACCATTCTTCTCAATCTGTATCTATCTGTATCTCAATCTGTAAATTGGATGTTATTGCCACCTAGAGGCAAGGCATGGTTATATCAGCATTTTTGTTAGACTGAGACATATCTACACTGCCTGGTCAAAAAAAAGCTTACACACTGTAATATTTTGTTGGACCGCCTTTAGCCTGGATTACGACATGCATTCTCTGTGGCATTGTTTCAGTCAGCTTCTGCAATGTCATAAGATTTATTTCCATCCAGTGGTGCATTAATATTTCACCAAGATCTTGCATTGATGATGGTGGAGTCTGACCTTCTCCAGCACATCCCAAAGATTCTCAATGGGGTTAAGGTCTGGACTCTGTGGTGGCCAATCCATGTGTGAAAATGATGTCTCTCACTCCCTGAACCACTCTTTCACAATTCAAGCCTGAT
>NC_051434.1:23159497-23169774 GCF_001649575.2 Kryptolebias marmoratus
GAAGAAGAAGAAGAAGAAGAAGAAGAAGAAGAAGAAGAAGAAGAAGAAGAAGAAGAAGAAGAAGAAGAAGAAGAAGAAGAAGAAGAAGAAGAAGAAGAAGGGAAACAAGTCAAACATGCAGGATAGTGGCACTTGAGGACCAGGGTTGCCTACCCCTGATACAAAGTGAGAAAATATATCCATTAAATATAGTAATAAACTGAACAAATATTCTGACATGTCCTGCTGACTCGTGGTTAAAACTGCTATAATGTGATTGTTGTCAATTTTTGCAACTATTTATCCCTTGTTGCTGAAGGTGAAGGTAGCAGTAATGTTTACCTGTGTCTCTTTCCAAAATATGTCACAAACTACAAATTTTATTGCAACTTCTAGAAAGTAACCAATTGGTGTACATCTACAACTGATTAACTTATGGAGTCAAGATGGCCCATCAAAGTTATTGAACTTATTCAGAAATTTTAATGTTTTTCCTTCCAGTCATGAAAGGAAAGGTTTGGTGTTTAAATATGAATCTTTTATCAAGTCAAGTCTATATTTATTTGAAACTGCAAGTTTATATTTCTATATAAAAAGTCACTGTTGTAGATATCTTTGGGACGTTTCATCCAATTATGTTTCCTCTGGGTTTTTTTTTGTTTGTTTGTTTTTCCCCAGACGGTCGTTCTGCTTTTATTTTGAAATCCGGGCCCTCTTCCTCTTCTGGCTTCCTCGCTTTCAGCGCGTCCGTCTTGACGCTCCTCCCTGTTGCTACCGCTGACTTGAGCGCGCGGGCGAAGCGCTCGAGCGTCCGTGCGTGGCCGCTGCTGCTCAGTCAGTCCGCGCTCCTCGGGCCCGCCGCTGGAAGGCTCCGGTTCGGACGGACCCGCTGACCCGGCGGAGCCGCTCTTCTTCTTCGGCCTCTGCGGAGGATGGTGACCGCCGGGTAGTTCCAACTTCGGACCCGTGTTGGATTGTTTTTCCTTCGAAGTGCACTTGAAGTGGTCAGTGTCGGCGGCCGCTGCGCAGCTTCTCACGGTCACCTGTTCTGCTCCACAGGTAGGACGGACGGTTCTGCTGCTGCACTCACTGATAGCGATGATCGGAACAGAAACTGACTGATTTGGACACGATAATCCCAGCTTTGATTCCCCACGTGACGCGGTCATCAGTAGGTGTTTGTGGACCTACCTGTCCCCTCTGAGCTCAGCTGGCGCCCAGCAGTGAGCTCCGAGGCTGCAGGATGTGTGCGAACAGTGACCTTCACCAGATGAGGGACAGATAGAGTTGTTATCGCCCGCCGCTGAAAGGCCAAGGTGGGGGATGGCGTTTTTGCCTGGGTCTGTCTGTTAGCAAAATATCTCGTGAACCACTGCTTGAATTCTAATGAAACTTTCAGAAAGTAATTACTGAGTGTCCATCTCCAACTGATTAGGTTTTGGAGTCAACTCTAATCACCAGGGCCACCTCAGCCAGCTGACCTTAGAAAACACAAACATTGCTGTAATTCAGACAGTTTTACAGATACTGAGCTAAAATGTGGTGTGGTTGTAGCTGAGAGTGATCCCCAACACACACTCTGAGTTCTCACCAACTGTTTGGTGTCAACTCTGTCTGTCTGTTAGTAATATATTTAATCAACAAATGGATGGATTTTAATGAAACTTTCAGGGAATAGTCATTGGATAAAGACTTACTACTGATTACCTTTTGAAGCCAATCCAACTCAAGATGTCTGCCACAGCTAACTGACCTTAGAAGGCTCAAAAATGGCTAGAATTCAGTCAGCCTAACAGATATTGAGCTAATATTTGACGTGGTCATAGCTGAGTATCATACTGAGAGGGACATCTTGTGATATTGCCAGAGATGGTGCAGAATGTTATTTTAAAGGTTTGACCAAAATGATGGTCCTCATTATAAGAAGGTCTTGGTGTAAAACTGGCATTAAAAGCGGCAGGGGGATGTGCAGTCCTTCAAGGAATTGTAGACATTTAATGAATTAAAAAAGAAAGGAACTTGTAGCCTGTCACTTTACACAACAGAAACTAATCCATGAACTGTAACTCGATGAAGCCAGAACCTCTGCCTGCGGAAATAAAAGGTCATGAACCCTTTACCCTCTCTAATCTCCTCTCGCCGTGTCCGTCTACTTGACGCAGCATCTGTGGACGTTCATGTGGTCAAATAAGCCTCTGCTGTGTGTCAGTGATTGGTTTAAAGCAATAGTCTGATTATTCTGTAAGTGATAGTCATAAATATTATCTTACATAAGTCCCAGAGAGCCAGGAGTATGGAGAAAGAGGTTAGGCTAACGGCTAGCCAAACTGACAATTTATCTATTTGTTCAGGCTTCTAAAAAAGGACATATTGGTGTGAAAGAATGCCACATTAGCTAATATTAAAGTCGTACACTTTAGTTTGTTGTTGTTTTCTGAACAGCTTTGACTGTCAGAAAGGGGAGTGAAACACAAAAAGGGATAATGAAGACTAACTCTGTCAAATGTTCTTTTAACTTAACCTACTCTTTTTATGTCATACTTATTCATTTTTACACATTTAAAATGACTTTGTCACACTAGCATGTTATTTATTTAGATATTAACATGAAATGTCACAATTAAATGCGTTAAACTGTCAACATGGGCAGAAGTGATACGGTAGGCTACATGAAGTCAGCATGGAAAAAAACGCAGGTGTTTTGCTGATTTGTGTTCCCCCACCCAGGTATACGACTGAGTCACATGACCTGTGTTTACCTGAGACCTCAGACAACAAAATGACCTTTGTCTTTAGTTTATTGCATTGAGTGGTTTGTGTTGAAAGCGAGTATTTGTCATTAAAATCAGTAAAATAGTTGTCTCATGCTTGTACTGCATCTTAAAAACGGCACATCCAGTACTCCTCTGTGTCTTTGGCTAAAAGTTCAATAAAAAGAGCTTGACTCGCCAGCATAAAATCCAAAACACGGGCAGTGAAAAAGTCATCTAAAATAAAAGTTTTATTTGCTGGTGATCTATTTTTAACAAGGTCTCTCACCAACAACAGAGCCTGACTCAGGGGTCGTAAATTTTGGAGGTTTATTCCATCTCATCAAACATGCAGTGAGGGCTGAGAGTCTGTGAGTCAACACCAGGTACCGACCGGGGAGCAAAGCCATCAAAATACTAACAATGTTCCTCCAGGACAGGAGGAGGGTAGGTGGACGTCCATTCGGCTCACAGATGGAGTGTGTGTTCTCATTACCGGGGTAACACGCCTTTCCGTCCCATGTCCCGATGTCCAACAGGGTTGCCCCGATCATTTTAGCTTTTAGCAACCATTTTTGCTACATTAAGCTATTAGCTGTGGTTTTACTATATGTAGCTTTTAGTTATATTTTGGGGAAATTTAACTTTTGAGTATTTTTAGCTGATTTTAGTTTTCAGCTACAGTTTTGCTACATTTAGTTTTTACCAACAATTTTGCTATATTGAAGTTCAGCTATTATAGCTAATTTTAGCTTTTAGGTACGTTTTTGCAAATTTTAGATTTTAGCTATTTACTTTACTGTATCAGTTAACATTTATTCTTCCACAAATTACAGCAAAGTTACTTAGCACACATCATTCACACTGCATTTTCACAGAACTGTATTTGTGATTAGCACCAATGAGAATGTGCTAATAGGGCAAGACCGTTTGTTGTGTGTGTGTGTCAGTCTGGATGTTGGGTATCAAACAAGACACAGAGACCATTCATTGAGAGCTCCAAAGTGGACCAGTCATCAGTCACCTCCTCTACATGGACGACATCAAGCTGTATACCAGAAGTGAGTGAGACATCGACTCACTGATCCACCTCACCAGGATATACAGCAAGGACATTAGTAAGTCATTCAGACTTGATAAGGGCAGCCGGATGGTGTCCAAGAGAGGCAAGGAGATAAGAACTGAAGGGGTTGAACTACCTGAAGGCAACATTGCAGATGTCCAGGACAGCTACAAGTACCTTAGTATACCGCAGACAAATGGCAACCAGGATGAAGCCGCAAGGAAGTCAGCCACAACCAAGTACCTACGGGGAGTAAAGCAGGTTCTGAAGAGCCAGCTGAATGGGAAGAACAAAGTCCAAACCATCAACACATATGCAGTACCAGTCAGCTAATACCCTGCTGCTATAATAACTTTGCCAAAAGAGGAGATAGAAGCCACTGACATCAAGACATGAAAGCTCCTCACAATGCATGAAGACTGAGACTGTACACTAAGAGAAAGGAGGGAGGCAGAGGACTAGTGAGCATCAGAGCCACTATACAGGAAACAACCAAGACCCTGGGGTACATCAGGAAGAAAGCCCCCAGTGATGATCGGCTAAGTGAATGTCTCAGGCAGCAGAAACCCAATGTGGAAGAGGAGAAAGAGGAACCCTCATGGAAAGATAAGCTCCTGCATGGCAGATTGAGGAAAAGGCTGATATCAACAAATCCTACCAGAGACACCTGGACTGAAGGACAGCACAGAGGCACTAATCATGGCAGCACAGGAGCAATAGAGGCTGAGGTCTCTCATAGCAGGCAGGACCCAAGATGCAGGCTGTGTAAAGATGCACCTGAGACAGTCCAGCACATAGTAGCAGGATGTAAGATGCAGGCAGGCAAAGCATACATGGAACACCATAACCAAGTGGCTGGAATAGTGTACAGGAACATCTGTACAGAGTATGGAGTGGAGGTTCCACAGTGAAAGTGGGAGACTCCACCAAGGGGGGTGGAAAATCAAATCAAATCAAATTTATTTATTTAGCACATTTAAAAATAACTGTTATTGGCCAAACACACATAAATATTCAATACAAACATTATACAAAATACAATATCATTACAATTCTCACAATGTATTTTAAAGCCAGTGAATATAAATGTGTTTTAAGAAGAGATTTAAAGACAGAATGGCAGGACTAAGATACTGTGGGACTTCCAGATCCAGACTGACAAACAGCTGATGGTTAACCAGCCAGACATTGTGGTGATAGATTAGATACAGAAGAAAGCAGTGGTGATAGATGTAGCAGTCCTAAGTGACTGTAACATCAGGAGGAAGGAGCACAGGAAGCTTGAGAAACACCAAGGACTGAAAGAGGAGATAGAGAAGTTGTGGAAAGTCAAGGCCTCAGTGGTACCAGTGGTCATCAGAGCACTCAGTGCTGTGACCCTCAAACTGGAAGAGTGGCTCCAACAGATCCCAGGAACAACCTCAGAGATCTCTGTCCAGAAGAGAGCAGTCCTAGGAACAGCTAAGATACTGAGGAGAACCCTCAACCTCCCAGGCCTCTGGTAGAGAACCAGAGCTTGAAGTAAACATGTGGAACAAATAGAGTGAGCTGGGTGGTTTTTGTTTATGTAAAACAAAGGTCTGCACATTATCCTCTACAGCCTTATGTATTTTTTACACTGTTACTAATAAAAAGTCCAATAATGTTACTTTACATGTTCAAATTTATTTTCACAAATCTGCAGATGAGTTAGTGCACATCTTAACTATTTATTGCATCATCGCAATGTCCGTTATAACAATATAAAATTCTGTAATCTGTGCTTTACAGTTTTAGAAATCCAAATCCTTAACCACAAAAGCCTAAAAATAATAGTAATTGCACTGTTCACTGTTGGGTAGTTTTACTTTCTAATGAACTGTTTTCCCTCTATATCTTGAAGAACACGGTTAACTTTAAAGCAGTAATGAACATCAAACTGGTCTCTGTAGCCGTGTTTATAACTGTATCACTGTCCAAAGACAAAATCATTATGTATGCTTCCAGAAGTGCTTCTGACAGCACATAAAAAACTCAGATCAGCCTTTATTGAAACTGTTTTCTGATTATTTTTTATGCCAAATCATTTAGTAATATCTGGACCAGGTTTATACCATATAATGTATACTATGTTTTATCACAACATTCACTAATTGATCAACTTAGGAAAGAAAAGACGAGTTGCTGCTTGGTTTTAATTCTTCAGTATCCACTTTCTTAAAACAGTTCCACAAAATGGCCGCACAGACCAGTCCATCTGTTTGCTGCCTCTGACTGTTCATTAATCAGAAATGGAGCTGGCCTCATCCCGGAGAGATGTGAGCTTTCAGAAATGAAGGGAGTCTTGTGGAACCAAAAGAAGTGTGGAGCAGAACTCAGCTGTGTTGACGTGAAGCACAACACGTTAAATGTGTAACGGACCCCATATTGTTTTCGAAACATGACAAATTAACTCAGTTTAGCGATTCTCTTTGTGGTTAACTGGTTTTTTAAACTTAATACAAAGTTGCCATGTGTCATTATCAAGCTTCCCTCAGTAATAAATCTGTTTGTTGTTAAATTGTGTAACCAGGTGGTCACATGTCATCACTTCATCACAAAGCTGGACTACCTTCTCACATGTCGACTCTTTCGGCTCTGTTACTACCTCGCTTTGTGGCACAAAGTTGCATCGGGAGTGGATTGCTTGGTCCGTTCAGAAATTACACTAAGGTTGAACTGTTTTATGAAAGTGTCTATTATCACCTGGGAGAATCTGGGCTTCAGCTGCTGAGGGGCTACAGAACCACAGAAGTCTCTCATTTAGGTGGAGTATCTGATAGCACTTCTTCATATCCTACATACTGCATTAATGGGGCTGTGGTGACTCAGTGGTCAGTGCCACAGTCTGTAATCCTGAGGCTGCAGGTTTGAGCCCAGGTTGCAGCAGGAAGGGCATCTGGTGGAAAGCAGTTGCCAAATCGTTTGTGGGAGTTTGCTTGCTGTGGCAGCCCCTGAAGAAGGAAGCAGCTGAAAGAAGAAGAACAAAAACAACAGCCTACAATAATTCATTGAGTGGTTTGCAGGTGGTGCTGGGTTCAGTTCTGATGGATGACACTGCTTATATTTAGCCTATTGCTTACTTTTCTAACTGTCTGCACCTTTGCTCTCCAACTGAGGGCTTTTATTTTTAAAAAAGTCACTCAGTTCGGCACGTTAGGCTGCATCATTTTCCAGTGCTTGGCGCCACCTCACCCAGGCAGCGACAGTCAGCTGCTGGCCAGTGAAAGTTGGGACTGTTGGTGAGTGCAACCTGCATGTGCAGACAGCCCAGACTTCCCTACTTTAATCATCGACATGTATTAAAATATGTGGATGTTAAATTAAAACCGGCCCTTGTGTCCCATAAACCCAGCCAGCCCACTCAGGGTCTGGCTACAGTACCTTGTTTTTTCTGATTTATTGATTATCAGATCTGTCAGTTGTTTGAACAAAGATCATCTGTAGTCAGATGATCTTTTCCTCTTTAAATGTCAAAGGTCATGAACATAATCAGTGCAGATAAAAGCATACATACCAAAACAAAGGGCTCCTGGGATTAAAATTAAATTGATCAGATTAGAATTGGAGCATAAAACAGACAGAGAATAAAAGCACAAAAGTATTCATGGCATTGTTGACTTTTAGAGAAAGGCAAAGGTGGACAAGGACGTGTGTGTGTGTGTCTGTCTGTTATCAAAATATCTCATGAAGCTCTGTGCAAATTTTAGTGAAACTTACAGAAAATAGTGAACTGATGTCCATCTAAAGCTGACTAACCTTTGGAGTCAACCCCATTCAAGATGGCTGCCACAGCCCTCTGACCTCAAAACACAGAAATTTCTATAATTCAGTCAATTTTGCAAATATTGAGCTAATATTTGGTGTGGTAGTAGTGAGACTGATCCTCAGCTCATACTGCGATTGTGCATGATGTTATTTGCAAGGTTGACCAAAACAAGTTAACTATAGATTTACTTATAAGAATATTTTAGTGTAAAACTGGAACATGAAATCTAGTCCTTTCTTTTATATTTTGTTTTGAGAGTGAAGGGTTGATGCTGCAGACAGCCTGCTGTCCGCCCCGGGTGAATCATCTGAGTTTTTTCCCACTGCTTCCTGCTCGTCCTGTAAATCAGGCCTCGTGTCAGTGTGTGTTACCACAGATGAAGGCAGACTGATGATGACATCGCTCCACGTGTCTTTCTCCTCCCATTCGTTCTGATTTTACAGTCCACCAGTTATCACTGAACGGTCTGTAAACCACATATACCATAAATGCAGTTTATTCTCGTTGGTTAGCATCTTATCTTCATCTCTTAGCTAACACCTTTTCCTGTTAATGAGCCAGGTGGAACAGAATTCAGATTTAGCTGTGATACAGATATTTTAAAGCGTCAGAAACCAGGGAGTTCAAAAGTAGCTGGCAGCCATCAAAAATTGCTGTATAAACCCCTAACTCAGCTACCAGCTGCTTTTTGTTGATTAAGCAAATGATGCAAAATGTAATTTTGTTCCCGAGTTTGTTTTTGGTTTTGTTGATCAATGGGCACAGCCATTTTTGAACAAGCAAGCACTGTTGTTGTAACACCACCACTGATCGGACAAGAGTTCTCACTTACCTGTCGAGGCTTCTGATTGGTCAGTGTTGGGGGCAGGACACTGCATTGTTTTCCAGGCAGTGGATGCCAGATGTCACTGTCTCCTTTGAATCTTTTAAGAAAATTCCTGAATCTGAATTGTGATCTGGATCATCACCAGAATCTAAGCACTTGTTCCTTGTAGTATGTTTAACGTTAGGTGGAGGTATGCACTTGAAAGATGAGGGATGAAAGTCAGCCACAGAGAGACGGAGTACGTGAGTGAATGAGAGGGAGGCAGGTGGAACAGTGAGGCTACAAGGTCAGAGGTCACAAAGGTGCAGGACTTCAAGGACTTAGGGTCGACTGTCCAGGAAAACAGGGAGTGTGGTAAAGAGGTGAAGAAGAGAGTCCAGACAGGATGAAGTGGATGGAGAAAAGTTTCAGGAGTGATTTGTGACAAAAGGCTGGCAGCAAAGGTCAAAGGAAAGGTTTACAGACAGTGGTGAGAGCAGCCATGTTGTCTGGTTTGGAGACAGTGGGACTGACAAAAAGACAGGAGACAGAACTGGAGGTGGCAGAGCTGAAGATGTTGAGGTTCTCCTTGGGAGGGACGAGGATGGATAGGATTAGAAATAAGATCATCACAGGTTGAAGGACTGGGAGATAAAGTTAGAGAGGCCAGACTGAGATGGTTTGGACATGTGCAGAGGAGGGACAGTAGAGGGGTAGAAGGATGCAGCTGCCAAGAAAAAAATACAGAGGAATGCCAAAGAGGAGATACAAGGATGCAGTTAGAGAGGACATGAAGTTTTGTACAAGAAAGTACAAAACTTTTGTGTGATAAATTTTCTTTCAAAATAGTTGCAAAGCTGTAGCAGGGGTCTCAAACCTGACTCAAACTCTTCTCAAATTAGTTTCCCTAATCTTAGAGCTTGGTTGTGACCAGGGCTGGAAATTAGCACCCGCCACCGGCCAAATGCGGGTAAATATTTGAAGTTGCGGGTGAATTTGATCAACACACACGCCACTGTGGCGGGTTGGCAATTTGAACAGAAAAGGTATTATTTGTCCTCTTGACATATAGGATGCAGTAATGTGCTCGAGTTGCTGCTGTTACGTCGAGCCCCGTTCCTCCATCAGATACGGTTCCCCCTGCGTCTCCGTAAATAATGACTTATCTATTAACAGAATTGTTTAGAGGGGCAAATAAAACAAAAAAAAATAAAACAAAAAAACATAATTCTTTTAAAAATAAAATGTGCTAATAATATCATAATACAGAGGAATAAACACAGTTTTGTCCCATGATTTAGAGGGGGGACCGATTATTTCAGACGGCTGAAATATTTGGTTCCCCCCTGGTAACTTTTGCAAAAAAAGAACAAATGTCTCCAAACAAAGTTAAAGACTTGTTGGTAAATTAACTGGTTGTTGTTGGACAATTAATGATCTAAATAACATTTGACCCGAATGTTATTTAGATAAAAGCGAAATACCACTTCAGGCGGAGAAAACCGCCTGAATAATAAAAATATTACAACAGTTCACTGCAAACCCATATGATGCACTCGATCCACTACAGATTACATGCAGTCTAACACCAATTAGGTGTTGTGATGAGAAGTTATTTTATTTTCTGTTTTTCAAGAGTAGTCGAGGGAAGAACCGAAAGTTAAACAACATTTTTTTTAACTAATCAATGACGTAATGACGTCGGTCAGCGTGCGTTCGCGCCTACGGCCGGTGTTCTGACAATCTGTGCTTCCTCGTCAGATCTTCCTACCGTATCATGGCTAAACAGCTATGTCTAACGGTCGTTCTAAAACCACAAAAATCACTTCCTTCATCAGAATATCCTACCTGTTAAATATAAGCGGGTAGCACAAATAGATCTATGCATTAAAA
>NC_051434.1:23169926-23239242 GCF_001649575.2 Kryptolebias marmoratus
GTTATTTCCATGCAGTGTCCAGAAAGAGGTGTTGTTCAGCTTGTAGGGCAGCACAACTGCTTCCACCCACCTTGATCATCATCATCATATGAAATTACTTTTTGTCACAACAAAAATAGTGGCTGGTAAAATATTTGAGTGGCCGGTAAAACATTTTGTCCACCAGCCACTATGGCTGGTGGACAAAATTTTTAATTTCCACCCCTGATTGTGACACCTGCCCTGGAGTTGTCCTTATGACAGAAAACATCCAAGGCCACAGGTCTAACTCCAAACTAGAGCAATGACGGTTTAAAAAACTGTTACAAATCTTCCTATCTTCACTTAAAAATATATACTCCAATATATTAAATGATAAATGTTAGTGGAGTGGGAATCTTTAGACTTCATGATTCGATTACAATTCAGTGGGCTGTGATGTGATTCTAAAAGGATTATTGATGCATCTTATTGCATCACTAATTACCCTTCAAACTAAATTCTGTGCACAGAATCTCTCAGACCTTCAAGAAACAAATTATCTTGCTCTACACTGCAGTATAAATCAGTTTTAATGCAAACTAAATTCTGGGAACTAAATGAATAAAAGGAGTCAAATCGTTGCTTGTCTAATAGTCGCCAGCGGTCACAGCAAATATATTACTGTTAGGAGTGGCAACAACACCCAGCAGTTTCTCTCCTCCTCTGAGAGGAAATGCATACACTGCTTGTATATAATGTGGCTCTTGTTGATGTCATTTCTCTTTTTACCTTCATCAAAGCCAGAATACTTTCAAACACTGGCTTTCAATCTAGAAGGTGCACATCTAGATTGAAAGCCAGTGTTTGGAAGCATCTCACACATCTTTTGTGAGAACACCATAAACTGTCCAGGCGCTGCACTTCCACACTTCAGAGTTCAGCCTTTTGCAGGACATTATTACCTTTTAATAATAATAACATTTTGGGTTTTTACAATCAATTCAAAATAATTCATGTCCATGTCACAATGAATCTGAAAACCAGATTATAACCCCTACTCCTAAGAAATGTGGGGCCGACTACCAAGGTTGGTACTAAGCAGGCCGAGGTGGGTACATTGTGCTTGGCCTAAAATAAAGCTTTGCAAGCCAAGTAGACAAAAATAACCTGTGATTTTCAGAACTTTCAGGTGCAAAACGTGGTCACACAGCTCACTGGTAGCACACAGATTTTAGATTTCACCTTTTTTCCTTGCAATTTTTAAGTCACTGGCTAATTTCCAACAGATGCATCCCAATGAGAAACTACCTGGGATCTTCAGACTTCCATCCAGCAGAAGAAACATTTAGCAGTTTCATCTTTTTTTTTCATTTTTCTTTTGTCCCCTCATTCACAAGTCTTTACTCTTACACTCCTGAGTTTAAGATGCATGGCAAAATTCAAAATTAGGATTCATTGTTGGGGTTATGGTGGCACAGTGGCGTAGTGGTTAGAGCTGTTGCCTCCCAGCAAGAAGGTTGCAGGATCACTTCCTGACCTGGGGCCTTTCTGGGTGGAGTTTGCATGTTCTGTGCACACGTGGGTTTACTCTGGGTACTCCGGTTTCCTCCCACAGACTAAAAACATGCATGTTAGGTTCATTGATGACTCTAAAATTGTCCCTAGGTGTGAGTGAGAGTGTGAATGGTTGTTTGTTTGTCTCGTTAGTCTCTATGTGGCCCTGTGATGGACTTGCGACCTGTCCAGGTGTCCCTTGCCTCTCACACAATGACTGCTGGGGATAGGCACCAGCTCCCCGCGACCCGGAATGGAGAAGCGGGTAAAGAAGATGGATGGATGGATGTTGGGGTTATTAACTCATGTCTTCTAAAGTTTTATTTTTACCACCCCTTAAAAAAAGCTAATCTGCTAATTTGCACCCTGGATGCCTTTAATCAAGTACATTGATTAACTGAAAATCAGCAAGTGTGATCACTTCTACAAAAGCAGAAATGTTTAATCTTTGCTGTCTGAAGATAAGAAGCTGGAAATCTTTCTCTGCCTTCGGTTTGTTTCTTGTCCACTAAATGGTACCAAACTGTTGCTGAAAGTGATAAAAATAAGTTTTATTTTCAAGATGTTTCTTTTTAAAATAAGAAGAAAATGACTAAGTATAACCTGTCATTGATGATTGTACAACCCTACCCTGAATTAAATTCCTATTGATTGTGGGGCCTTGCCATTGCAGGATGGAAGCAGTAATTTGCCCGTCTAAATGCTAGTCATTCATTATTTGTCTGTATTGATCAGTGACCTATAGGAATGTGGGCCATGGTGCTGCTTCTGTAAAGCCCACTGGCCTTTACTGTGACCTATGTGCTGGATGCCATTTGTCTGTTGCTACTTTTATCTTTCTGCCATTAAAAGCTGTCCATCAGTTCTGTTCCCACCTGGCTGTGGACACCATGAGAGACAGCATGTGTGTCATATAGACATGTAGAGGACAGAGGACAATAATGGGAACAGAGGCAACCTTTTTCTCTTCTTTGAGAAGTCACATTAGATGTTCTGACCTCAAAATAACTGAGCCCATTTACTGAGCAGCCCTGCTTGTCGAGAGTCAGTGGAATTGAAGAGTAACACAATAAGCTTAACCCCCTGAATACCGCTGACACACTCTATGGGAAATATATATATATTTTTTATCAGTGTCATCTATCCTGCTGCTAGCTTTTCTATACTGATTAGTTGGGAAGGAAAAATGTAGGTGACTGACTGGAGACAAAGTATATAGTGTAATTCTCATGGAATCTAGCCAATCCACCAATCAGGACATACAATAGATGCTCACAGAGTTCCCTTTGTCCTAGAAACATCTCAAACCCATTTGTCAGACACCAACCATGTGAAGAGCACATTATGCTTGGTGGTAAATGAAGAAGTTGACAGAACATGAGTGGGGCAGTTGTTGTTTGCATGTCAGTGGTTTTTCTTCAGGTTTCGGCCCTGCTGCTCTACATTGTTGTTCAACACGCCAGTAGAAATCAGAATATTCTTCGTTTCAGCCTTGGTTAGAGTGCATGTGTCTAGTAACTATTCCAAATCATAAATTTAATTAAGTCCAAACGGAATCAATTAAGTTATAGTACAATAACACAATTAGGACATTACAAAATTCCAATTAGTAAATAGTTGTCCATCTAAGGAACCCAGCAGATTGTGTTGAATCTTCACTTTGGTGCAGCAGAATTTGCCTTGATTGGCTGGTGGTTGAGAGGAAAAATAAAGAGACACGTAGACAAATACAGTTGAATTGGACAAAAACTACACCATGGACAAGATAGAATATGTTTATACGTGAATGAGTGAGAACAAAAGTAGTGTATATATATATATATATATATATATATATAATAGAAATCACTGAATGAGTGTGTGTAACTTGGTGAATAAGAAACATTGTAATGTGCTTTTAAGAACCTGAAAAGATTACAAATATGTGTGAACCGTTACCATTTACCATATATGGATGGACAGATAAATGGAAGGATTGATGGATAAATGGATGGATGTTGGATAGACAGACAGACGTATGTTTGTACGTATGCATGGATGTAAGCATGCATATGCCCTCTCCTGTTTCAGCTCTTTAGAGAGTTTAACTTCAGTCCAACAGAGAGGTGTTCCCTCAGCTGAGTGTGTGTTGATGAAGAACCTTGTATCTGAGCTTCCTGTGTCTTAGGGTTGCATGATATTAGAAAAAAATATATAATGTGCAATACTATTGTTTAATGTTGCAATGACAATATCAGTTTTGATAATCCCACATTACCCTTACTTTCCCTAACTTCTTCTTCTGCCATCAGTATCATCTAAACCAGCTGTGGGCATGGAGACCTGTGACATTTCATTGGACCAAATATATCATTAGCATTCAGAACATAAATGCTTGGTCCTTGAAATATAATGACCTTTGATTTACTGCAGTCCAAGCAGTCCTTTGTGACATTGATATTGCGATGACGATTAAGTTGTTATATGTGTGTGTTGATGTAGAACTCACAAACAGATATCCAAATACTAGACTAAGTGTCACAGCATTTTCTTGTTGTTGGGAATTGATCCCAGCAGGACCCGGTTTACAGGACTTTTGGGATCATTGTATGGACACTGGAAATGAGGGGCTTTGAATCCCACCTACTCTCTCACATGCAATCATACTGTTACATGACCTTTCTGGTAAGCATGAAATAACTAATTACAGCTAAATTTATTAGGGAACTGAATATCTGAATGTAAAGCAGCAAGGTAAGAACTACAAGAATCAACATCAGTCCAGGGTTTCCCCCAGTGTATTATTAGCCCGGCGGGCTGCCAGGCTAAGCTCCACTTATTTATTATAAATACGTCATTTTTTATACACATTTTTTTTCCGCACGCACACCCAAAACCGCTACCTTTATCTACCTCACTGTACAAGGGTGTGCGAGCCAAAAGCAACGGAATCGCGCTGTCCCTGGTCCTGCGCGGTGTCGCGTCATGCACCTTTTATAACTTGCCGCTGGTTACGTAGCGTACTGCCCCCCGTCTTTTTGGAGAATACTGCACCTACGTAAGCGGCAAGTATAAACGCCTCCACTGCACGCTCAGGTCCCTGCGGGACTCTAATGAGCCCTGAGGCCGAGCCTCCTTCAGCTTCAGCTGGAGTTAGCAGGTCGCTGCTATAAACATGGAACGAGCGGGTTTTACCAAAAATGGTTAGTTGAGCTGAAATTCAGCAGGTGGCTTTACAAGACTGAATATGGTAAGCATGTTTTGTACTTAGTGAAAATATTATCCATGTTTACCAGTAAAATGATGCTATTAAATTCAGCATTAGATATGATTTGTTTTGTTGTTCCATGTAGTGATCCAACATGCAGCCTGTGCCACAAAAAGCACAGTACAGTACAGCATCTGTCTGTTTTTCAGAGTTCTCTGTTGTTATTCATTGGCCTTGATGTGAGACGTGTGTTGGTGCTTTGTTTGCACTTTTTCATTTATGTTTATTTAATTTATTTATAAATGTGACTTAAATTAGGATTCAAATTAGGTGCAAACAATTAGTATTTATTTTAATTATTTTGGTTTAAAAAATATTTCAAAAGTGCCTTTTTGTAAAACTGTAGTTGTGTAAATATTTGGCAGAAATATCTTACAATATCACATAATAAATAGCCATATTTTCAACTTTAATATTTTTTTTTTTTACTAAATCATGGTCAGCCGGTGATCGGACACCTACCACCGGGCTCAGCCTCTTTTCTGGGGGAAACCCTGTCAGTCAACGCCTGAAAGAATTCTAAGATGGGTTTTATTACTTTACCAAGAGCAAAGTCCTGTGTAGAATGTAGATTGTGTGTGAAACTCTGAATCGAATGTCAGTGTGTGTAGAACTTTTGTGTGTATTGATGTAGAACTCCGTATCTGAGCTGTTTACAACTCTGTGTTAAAGCATTGTGTGTGTGTGTTAGTGTAGAACTGATTTTTGTGTGTGTGCGGAACTCTGTTTCTGTGCTCTATGTGTGTGTGAGGGTGTAGAACTTTCTGTCTAATTTGTGTGGGTGTGTGTTGGGATGGAACATTCTATTTGAGCTGTGTGTGTGTGTACAGCCCTATAGAACGCCTCTGCTGTCACTTTGTGCCAGAGGCCTGTTTGTGGTGGCCAGCGTGCCACAGCAACACGTGGACCTCCAGCCGCCCGACCTGAATCTCTGCTGACACGATGGTCTACTTCAGAGAGTGCCCGAGGTACAGAACGGCCTTGGTGACACTCGAACCGCACCCTGTGTGCTGATGTATTGATGTGACAGCAGCACTCGTGTCCTGGTGTTGTTCCACTGTCACTGGATATCAAATATTTATTGTCACAGTTTTACTGCAAACACATGAGTCTGGCTAATAAATACTTTCAATACTATAGTTGTTTCAGGTTGAGTGTATTGAAACAAATGTCTGGTTAAATGTATAAATTATATTGGGCTGTAACGAGACACTCTTCTCTTGAGACGAGATCCCGGGACAAGATTTTAACTATATTTTTAAGAAAATATTTTTGCCACAAATTCTCTCCTGTCTGATTCCTCATGAGTCTTCTCAGACCTTAGACCAGGGCTATTCAAGTCTGGTTGTAAGTGGGTCATATATAAAAAGGACTGGAGATGTAAGGGCCACAGGTTAAAATTCTTGCCTGTTGCCACAAAGCTCTCCTGCAAAGTTGCCACCTTGACATGGTAAAGGGGTTTGAGTGGACCTATGATCCTAGAGGCTATGTTGTCCAGGGCTTCAGTCTCTGGGAGGGTCTCCCGTGGCCATTTGCCTCATTGGAGGGGTCAGACTATAAGCGATTGAAAAAGCTTGATGAATAAATATCCAACTCTTCAGAATACCTCGCCTTCAATAGGAAAACTTCTATAGAAAAATTCTTTTTTGTGGGGGAGTCTAATAGGGGTGTAACGGTACACTTAACTCACAGTTTGGTACAGGTTCAGGATATATACAGCAATGTCAGATTTGTCAGCTGGTGCCTTCACTATAAAATAAAGTAATATTTTTGTCTTTTCACCTAATCTGAACTGTAAACAGGAACCTACAGGCCCTGTGTCAATCAAAAAGTTTGATAAACTTGAAAAAGCTTTCTGTTTAAAATGACTAAAAACTAAAATCAAACAAAAACCAGTGAGTGTTTGCTTCAGTTCATTTCACCCAGACTTGATGCAAAATAAAAAGCAACACAGAAGCAAAGAATTAATGAGAAAGTATATAAATAAATGAAATGTGAAACACTCTAACTTAGCTCTTCTGTGGGCTGATGTCATGGATATTGAATAAGTCAAGCAGACACTACTTTTTAAAGCAACAACTGCATGATACAACTGGCTGCCAAACAGGCACGTCTCGTTTCTCTGCGTTGCAGCTGACATCGAGGGGCTTTAATACATCTGCAAACTGATCAAACTAATCCAATAATGTGTGAAGCTGTTTACTTTTATGCATTTTAATTAGACTGTAACAAATCTGCAGGATACTGTTAATATTATTTCTTTATGTAAAGTAAATAATCTAAAAAAGAACTGCATCTTCCAAAGCCCCCTGTTTCTGTTGTTGGGCCTTTGCCAGTGCTGCTCGCCAGCCATTCTTTACAGCTTTCTGTCAAGTGTGCTAATTGCTGTAAATAGCTGAGTGCTCTGTTGTTGGTTCTGACCCTTTTGAAAAGCTCTTCAATCTGTTTCATATTTGAAAATGTTTGGCCCTTTGGCCTCCTCTGGTTTGATGGCTTGTTGTTATTATTGCACATTAAACTCATTAGCGGGAAGCAGGTGGTTTGTTTCTGAGCACTAACAGTGAGCATATTCTGTGAGGTGCAAAACTTAAGTGAGACTTAACCAATTTTCTATTAATAACTGATTTAAAATGGCTCATTTTAACATTAATCTTTGTTTCGTCCTTTCAGCAGCACTCCTGCAGCCTTCGAACATCAACCTAACAACTCCAAACAGGAGAAAAAGAAGCAAATTAAAACACAACTTCAGGCTAGTGATGTAGCCTGGGATAAGCTGACTCTGATAACACATTAAAAATAAAAGGGCCAACATTATTTGAAGGAATGCATATCACCTGCTGAGAATTAGTTAATTATTAAATTATCAAAGCTAATTATTTGTAGATTAGGTTTGGGCATCGTTTAAATTTGAACGATTTCGCTTCCAATGTCGATTCGTTGTTTTGATTCCAGTTCTTAATGATTTTCGATTCCAATTCTTTTAAGAGGCAATCTATGCTGTAACCTTTCTGTGGCACTCTTTAATTTGTTACACCAACGTCTTTCCCTTGGACGCGATGGTAAATGGAGTAGAACATGGAGGAGTCTGGTGAACTGTCTCACCAACGTTTGCAATTTCAAGTTGTTTGTCTAAGAAAAAGTACACGGGCTAATGTTAGCTGGGTATTTGCATTTGAGTTGATCCACCGTTTTACATTATATATAACTTGTTAGCTGCCTCAGTGTTGGTATAAGATGTATTTTATTGTTTTACTGACTGCAGTGTGGTGCTAGGCTGAGGTTCAAAAATCACTTCATTGGTTTGACTCCGACACATAGGCTGTATTCACACCTGATAGTTTGGTAGACTCGGTTTGATTGGGGACCAATATTGCAACATTTGTTCCATTTTCAGCTGGTTCTTCTCATTCACACTGCACTGAGTCAATCGATCCAAACCCTTTAAGCAACCTGTTGTTCACTTCAACCGAACAGGGACCGAGGTTTTTAGGCGGACCTCTGGTTGGCATCAGAGTTTGATTGTGCACTCACACCTCCCCAAACGAACTGGACTTTCTAGGCAAATGAACTAGAGTTTGATTACAGTGGACTAAACAGGGCTGGTGTGAATGCACCTTAAAATTGACTAAACGTAACACTAAACACTACATTACAACCCAACTTTAAAATCCAAACACACTAAATATTACAACTCTCAACTCCCACGCTTGCTGTTTTTTTGTTGTTGTTGTTGTTGTTTTTTGTCACCGCTAAACTTCCTTCAACTCTTTCTTTTTGGCACTTGACTAATAACTTTGGGTCTTACTCAGAATGGTGAGGGCTGTGTGTTTTTTGTTGGGTTGGGTTTGGGGTGAGATCGGATGGAGGATGAGGGAGTTTTCTCCTTAAGACTCTCCATCTGTGCTGCTGCTTCTCACTCTAACACTCTTCAAATATGACGATTTTCAAAAAAAGTTCTGGCATGAATTATTTATCATAACTCTGGTTTTACGTGGCCTATCAACATAATTTAAAAACAGATGTATAGTTTGAAGTCTGTGCTTTTGACACAAATTGAAATGAAGTCATAGAGAGGCGCATTGTTCTTGCTAAAACAATTTCAAATGATCATGTGTCTAGGATGCGACTAGACACACGATCCATCGACTCCAGTTACTTTTGATTGCTGCAGCACACTGTCCATGGTTGTACACACTTCCTGCTGAATTCTCATCTGTTTCTGTTCTTTGGTTTCTTCTTCCTGGTGTCAAAACTTGGAATTAAAATTAAAAATTTTGAATGGATCTGGGAGAATTGTAATGTTAGTCCTGGTTCTAATTAATTCTCGAGACTCGATGCCCAACCTAGATAGATAGATAGATAGATAGATAGATAGATAGATAGATAGATAGATATTATTACAGACTGGTAGTCCAAATCACATAGAAAAACAATCCATGATAACAAAAAAGGGAAAAAAGAGCACATAAAAGGAAAATACATAAAAAAAACTCCTAATCTTTTAGGAGGCAGTCATACCAATGTTTCCAGGATACAGATGTATATCTTACTGACATTAGCAGACAAACAGTTCACTGGCACTGCTCCATCTGGGCTTCTTTAATAAAAGTCTTAATCCATCATTATAAGCCACCTTCAATCTCTGAAGGCTGGCTTTGTTTTTTTTATAATTGCACCATAAGTGTGCCGTATACTGTGAGGCACAATATGATCTAAACAAGTTCAGTTTAACTTCATCAGAATAATATCCAAATTTCCGAACATAAACAGACAGTAAATGTCCTCATCAACTGATAGACAATCTGTCAGCACATGATCAAGATATTTTACTTCATTTAAAACGATCAGTAAGATCCCAGACAGTTTAAAGTTAGGGAAAAACCCTATGTTTATCTTCTTTAGTGCAACATATCAGAATTACACTTTTCGATGGATTGAATTTAACATCGTGTAGTTCCCCATAAGCCGAACACACAGCTTCTGAACTTGGACTAAAAACCACTAAGTCGTCAGCATACATCAAGTGGTTTACACCTGTGTCTCCAACCATACAGCCAGTTTTACACAGATTCAACTGCCTAGAAAGGTCATTTATATAAAAATTGAACAATGCAGGGGAGAGAATGCCTCCTTATCTGACTCCATTACTGACCCAGAAGGGTACAGACACACAGTTGTCCCACTCAAACTACATGGTTTGATTGGCATACCAAAAACACAAACTATGTATTTAGGCACACCAGCTTGACTCAATTTTAGAAATAGTTTTCTGTGGTTTACACGGTCAAAGGCCTTTGTGGCATCTAAAAGCACAGAAAGATCGTAAAGTTCTTGCTATTATAATTACTCAATATTTAGACAATATAGACAACTGGGATAAAGTGGGAGATGGATCCATGCAATTGACTTTGCTTCAGTCTGCCTGAAGTTGAGATTTGAAAGGTAAAGCTCTCAATTTACTGGTCCACGTATGTTCCAAATCTTAGCTATGGTCATGCCATATAGATCGTGACCCAAAGAACAAAGTCCCGGTTACAAGTGGCTTAAATGAGCTTACTCCATAGGGTAGCTAGGCTCAGGAGCTCTGTCATCCACAGGGAGCTCGTAGTGCCACTGCTCCTTCGCATCAAAAGGAGTCAAAATTTCAATTTCCCTTTTTTCTTCTTCAGCTAATTGATGTTAGAAAACACAAAATGACTATAAACTAGTTTTGCTGATATTGTTCCAAAATTTGGGGGATGTGCTTTTAATCTTTTCATCTGGTCCTTTGAGAGCTCCATCTTTGTTCAAATTGCTACTTTGCTCCTCAATGTCTTCTTGTGGAAAAAAAGAATAAGATATTTAGATGGCTGCCCATCCTGAGCCTGGTTCTGCTGGAGGTTTCTTCCTGTTAAAGGGGAGTTTTTCCTTTCCACTGTCTCCAGTCTGCTGCCCAGGATAGGAGACTGCTGGCTTCCTTAGATAACTTTACTTTATTGGCTTTTAGAATATATTAAATGTTTTTGTATAATGCCCTGAGATGACTTTTGTTGTGACTTGGCACAATATAAATAAACTGAGCTGAACTGATATTTGGTTCATTGTAGCTTGGAGTCATTTACAACATATACATAAGGTGCTACATATTGAACAAGATCTTTGCTTAAAACTTAACCATTAACTGTTGAAGTCAACCCTGTTTGCAAAATATCTTATGAACCACTGGATGCATTTTAATGACACTGTCAGAAAGTAATGAATGGATGTATGTCTACAACTAATTAACTTTTGGAGTCAACCCAATTCAAGATAGTCACCACAGCTAGTCCACATTAGCCAAACAAAAATGCCTATGACTCTGTCAGTTTTACACTTATTGAGCTGCAGTGGTAGATGAAAGTCATTTCCAATACAGTCTGAGCATGACATCTTGTGATATTTGCATGAGATTGCACATATTGTTTTTATGAGGTTTGACCAAAGCTGCTCCAACTTCCCTTTTAGCACAGGATCTTAGTTTAAACCTGTGGTGGGCAATATGCATTCCTTCCATAATGCTAGGTCTTTAATTTCTTTATATATTTTTATTTTTGCTTTGCACTGATTCCATTTTCCTGTGAAATTAAGATAACACAAAGTAATTGAAGACATCTTTATAATTAAGGGAAATAAAAACAATACAAATGTCATAGGAAATAAGCCTGCTTACTTGTTGGCACCCCTCCTCCACTGTTTAACTGCCTTCGTAACAACGGTGCCGTTTCCATGGCAGCTGGATCATGTTAAGCTTTAGGATAACAGTGAAAAAAGTGGGGAGAAGGACGGGCAGTAATCACAGGGTAAGAGGGACTAAAAATAGTCAGGGACCTAATCTCAGGCATTATTTATTCATTTTAAACTTGTGTCATCTGTGCTGGCTGCAGTGACCTCAGCTGACTGAGGGGGAGGGGGGACATCCTGCATGGACACATTGGACAGGGCTCTAATTTGCTCTTGTTAAGCTATTGACTGATACTTCCTCAGGGATTCATTAAGTGTTTCTTATGAGACATGACAGACTAGTTAGTAGCACTCACAGTGATGTGTGCTGACTCAGCATTCACATTGTTGTTTCCCTGTAAGATTTTATTTGCAGCCTGTTTCCACAAACTTTGTGCTGTTTAAACCATTCATCTTCATATCAAAATGCTCAACTCAACCGGAAACAGTGTGCTAGGGCTTCAGCTGTTTGAACTCCTGCTACTGCTCAAAGTATTTGACTTTATTTAAAATAAAATTATTTTATTTTTGTTTTCTAATGCTAATTATAGCTTTTAGCTACTATTTTGCTACTTCATATTTTAGCTATGGTTTTGCTACTTTTAGCTTTTAGCTACTTTTCACTGTTACCTATAATTTTTCAACATTACAATTCAGCTACTGCTTTGCTACTTTTAGCAATTGTTTAAGTACCTTTGGTGATCATCTATCTTTTTTGCTACTTTTAGCTTTCAGCTAGTGCTTTGCTACTTTTAGGTTTTAGCTACAATTTAGTTATGTTAGCTTTAGCATCTGTTTTGCTACTTTTAAATGTGGTCTTGATACTTTTAGCACCTGTTTTGCAAAATGTTGTTGCTGTTTTGCTACTTTTAGCAACTGTATTGTGAATTTTGGCTTTAAGGTCAGTTTTGTTGAATTTAGCTTTTGCATTTGTTCCACTAATGTCAGGTACGGTGTTGGTAACTTTAGCATCTGTATTGTAAACTTTTTCTTTGCAGTTGTCTTGCTATTTTTACAATAATTTGTCGAGAACAAAGAAAACATGATTCTCTCTAACATAACGACTGATTGTTTCACAGAGGTGACATTTTCAAAAGGTCTGATTTATAACTAATTGATTCAACTGAAATATGTTAAATAGGAACCATGTATTGAGGGATGGACATAATTACGTGCCTGATCGCAGAATACTGATCAACTAAAACCCGAGAGTTGTTTGTGAGAGTTCATTGATAAATGGTTTTATTAGAAAAAATGTAAAATTTACAGTTTGACTGCGCTATTTATCCAATTTATACACTTTTGTTAAATCTACATTAAAAGATCATTTCTGCATCAGATAGCTTTTAAATATTCTGAAGGGTGAAAATCTGCCCTTATCCGTTTTATCTTCCAGTTGCAACAATATTTCTGTGTTGGAAATAAAACCTATTAATATGTAACTTTGAGTATGGCACCTCTGAACAACACGAGTCCACAGTTCAGACCTGTTTGTGCAGCAGCAGCAGAAACATCTGGATCGCACTGATCCTCTTCTTGGGCAGAGGGGACGGAAGGACCTGCTTTCATCTCTGTGATGTGTCATTCAGAGACTTCCAGTTTATAGTTTCTGTACAGTTTACCTTTATGCTTTTGAAATATTTACAATTATTAAAATTTGCCCATAGAAACACTGATATCTCTCAAATTGTTTAAGAAACACTGTTTCCTTTGAAATCTGCTTCAACATACTTGCTCTATTTATGTCTTCTTCGGCCCTTTTGGCTTTGGTGTTGCTGATGTTAGCTTTCAGCTGTGGTTTGCCTAGTTTTAGATTTTACCTGATTTAAGCTTTTACTTACAGTTTTTCTACTTTTTGCTTTTAGTTACCATTCTGCTTGTTTTATTTTTAGCTACTGTTGTTCTGTTTATTTTCTTTAAGTTATTCTTTTACCAATTTCAGCTTTTAGTTGCTGTTTTTCTGGTTTTAGCTTTTTGTAACTGTTCTGCTAGTTTTTTTTCTTTTTGCTACTGTTTTGTGCATTTTAGCTTTTAGCTGCTGTTCTGCTAATTTTAGCTTTTCACTGTTCTGCCTAATTCAGCTTGTGGTCTTTGTGTGTTCTGATTGTTTTAACTTGTTTCTTTTAGCTTTAATAACTCAGTTTCAGCTTCTTTAACACATTTCAGCAAACTCATTCAGCATTCACACTGTGTTTACACAGAAAATGCTAACTTTTCTAGTTTTGTTTAAATCGGTGGAAAAACATGCAAGAAAGGTCCCAGATATTCTTTCTAGATCCCAAAAGCTGTGGTTGGGAGCCCACTAATGGTAGCTAAACATCAGGTTAAGGGTCTTAAAGCGATTTCCATGAAACAAAACAAAACAAAACAATGAAACAAAACAAAACAAAGTTTTGTTTTGCTGTAATTGGTATAAAAGATAACATGTAAGTTGTTTATTTGGCTTAATTAGCCTACTTTAAGTAAAGACAGGCAGCATAACAACAAAGACTTGTCTGTCATCAAGCATCTTGATCCTGTTGCCCTGCTTGCTGGTCTGAAACACACTGGTATCTCCTCCTGCTCCCAGCTCACAGGACACTTCTCTGCCCGGTTTGAGGACACTTCTCTGGACCTTAATGGCAGTAAAACCAGGGAACTTTGCCTGGGAGCTGCTGCACAAGGCCTGCATCCAGGTCTGTTATCGTAAAAAGGCAGTAAGTAGAGCAGGTGACTGAATTTAAATACCTTGGAACAAATATAGACAACAAGCTCACCTTTCAGCTCAATTCTGACTGTGTTTACAAAAAAGACAGACAGCGTCTCCATCGTTTATGTAAGCTCAGGAGCCTAAACGCCAGCAAACACACACTGCAGTTGGTGTACAGGTTACTAATTGAAAGTATTATCTGGTCTCATTGTATGGGAACCTTCAAGTTAAAGACAGAAACAAGTTGTCCCAAGTGGTCAAACGAGCTGGAAAAATAATCAGTCATCAGGAAAGACAGACCTGGCAGACCTGCAAAAAAAGTCAATCCAGGTTTACAGTGACCCAACCCATCCCCTGCAGATATCATTCAAGTTGCTGCCATCTGCCGGGGGACTGATGGTCCCTTTAACAAAGAAGAACAAATACAAAAGAGAATTTATCCCCTCTGCTGTGACCATCTTACAGAGGGTCCTCTTTAAATATAACCCCAAATAAAAAAATGACCATTGCCTACTGAGATGTTTTTATGGTTTTAATGTACCGTGTATTTTACTGTTTTAACAATACTTTAAATTTGTATTTATTGCAGATTTAAGTGGTTTTATGTGTATTTATGAGCCAAATGTCAGACAAGTCTCTATTTCATGAAATGTTATGGACAGTAAAGTTGACTGAACTGAATTGGGTAATTGGACATATATGTTGGCCATTGGAGTCAATCGTTGATACTTTTTTAAAGGATGATCGTTTCCACTTTATTTTAGCTAGTTTAACTTTCCATTTCAAGATGTTTGGCCTATAAATAAATGTATAATTCAACCCCCCAACCTGGGAATGCTGTGGCATGTTTGGATTGTGTGCAGTCCGTCTCATTCATGTCCAGCAACAGCACCTCTGTCTTCCAGCTGTCCCAGCAGCTCAACCTTCTCATAGACACGTTGTTTTAATTTCAGTCATTTATTTCTTTAAGTTAGCAACAGTTTTGAAAAAATATATATACACACATTTATC
The DNA here is from genome assembly GCF_001649575.2 of Kryptolebias marmoratus. Taxonomy (NCBI): domain Eukaryota; kingdom Metazoa; phylum Chordata; class Actinopteri; order Cyprinodontiformes; family Rivulidae; genus Kryptolebias; species Kryptolebias marmoratus. Next base: position 23,185,127 of record NC_051434.1, read on the forward strand.
ATAATCAAGATGACAAGAAACAAAAGAATTGCAGGAATTGCTGTCTTTTGTGTTTACGGCAGCTGCATGGTCAAAGAATAATAATAAAAAAAAACAATTGTTGCTGCTGTGTTGCTTAAATTACTATTTAATGGCATTAAGTTTGAAATTGGATAGAATGATTGCCTTGCATTTCTCAGTTTCAAGTTATAGGTACTCAGTCTGTCTTTATAGATTTCATAACGAACCTGCAGTTTAGTTTTCCACCACTCTCTTCTTTCTGCTCTAACCAGTGTAGCGTTTCTCCACGGGGATCTCCTTTTAGCATTAACCTTTTTTACCTTGATGGGAGCAATGGCACCAATGATATGTGTAGTTTTATCTATGAAATTATCTACAAGCTCATTGACTGAAAGCCAAGACAGGGATGGTGCAGATAGAAAAGCTTGGGCAAATATCTCGCTAGTATTTTCACTGATGTACCGTTTTTTTGATAACTTCTGCCTGGACATTTTTGTTAATAGCAATAGTACTCGCGAAGAAAACACAGGAATGAATCAGAGAGAGCAACATCTGTCACCTTAACCTTAGAAATGTTCAGGCCTTTGGAAATGACTAAATCCAAAGTATGCCCTCTGCTGTGTGTAGGCTCTGTGATATGCTGAGTTAATCCAAAATCATCAAGGATACAACACAGTTCTTTGGTCTCTCTGTCATGAGGGTTGTCAGAATGAATATTAAAATCCCCAGCAATGACTATACAGTCAAAGTCAACACAGATGATAGACAGCAGTTCAGCAGAATCAGCAGAAAGGTTGCACAGTATTTCTGCGGTCTGTATATATTCAGAAACACTCGAGTGCAAGAATTTAATTGGAGGGCTACATATTCAAATGAAGCAAATATTCCATAAGACATCTGCTTACATTGTATGGAGTTGTTAAACAAAACAACTGCTCCCCCTCCTCTTTTATGCAATCTAGCTTCACTCATGAAGGTAAAGTTGTGGGGCTGCTTCAGTTAGAATAGCTGCACTGCTATTGTGATTTAACCAGGTTTCTGTTAAAAACAAAATCCAGCTTGTGCTGTGTAATAAAATCATTGATCAGCAATGTTTTCCCTGAAGGGCTAGATCTCATGAAATTTAAAGGTTATCTTGGGGCCAGATAACATGTTACCAGAGGCCAGATCTGGCCTGCGGGCCTTGAGTTTGACACATGTGACACACAAGACCACTGAAGCAGAGACAAACAACCATTGACACTCGCACCCCGGGACAATTAGAGTCACCGGTTAGCCCCCGACCCAGCTGTGAAACAACACTGCTTACCAGATGCACCACTGTGCAGATATGAAATTAATTATGGCTATGTTTTGATTATGAAAACTTTGTTTTTGTTTGTTTGTTTGTTGTTGTTGTTGTTGTTTGACAGTTTACAATTATACATTTAAAGCTGGTGAAAAAAGCTTTGTGAAAATGGTCATAATAAAGCAAGATGTCTTATATGGATACATTTATATAAAAACACAGAAATTATTCCCTTTTCACAGTTTTGTTATACAATAACATTACACTCGCAGGCTACTTTATTAGATCCACTCTAGCAGTTCTTCATGTCACAGATTCAACAAGTTGTTGGAAACACTCCTCAGAGATTCTGGTTCATATAGACATGTTAGCGTCACACGGTTGCTGCAGATTTGTCAGCTGCACATCCATGGTTTACCACATCCTAAAGGTGTTTGGTTGGATTGAGATCTGGTGGCTGGTTCAGACCAGGCAGTGTTTCTACAATCCCTTATTGTCCGGTTGTGGTGAGTCTGTGACAGGAGCTGACAGGAGTGACACCCAGTGTGTTCCCATCTGCTTCAGGGTTGGACATGTTGTGTGTTCAAAGATGGTTTGTTTGTAACCAGTGGTTATTTGAGCTACCGTTGCCTTTATGTCATCTTTAACCAGTCTGCCTATTCTTCTCTGACTTTTGACATTAGTAAGGCTTTTTTGTCCAAATAATTGTCACTGACTAAATATTTTCCCTTTTTCAGATCATTCTTTTTTAACCCCAGAGACGGTTGTCTGTAAAAATCCCAGTAGATCAGCAGTTTCTGAAATACTCAGACCACTCTACAACAAAGAAAAACCACGCCACATTCAAAGTCACTTAAATCCCCCATCTTTACCACCTCTAGATGGCTAAATGCATTGAGTGGCTGCCATCTGATTGGCTGATTTGCTATTTCTGTAAACCAGTAATTGAATAAGCATACCTCATAAAGTAGCTGGTAAGTGTAGAATTTAAAGGATTTATTTAAAATTTATTGGATTGTTGTCATATTAAAAATAATTGTCTGTGAAATATAATAAATTTGCAAAGGTAAAAAGTAAAAAGCTGGAAATTTAATATTGGTTTACATTAGCAGTTTATGTTGTGTTATATTAGTGTATTTTTTTTTTGTTTTTGTGTGATTTGAAGTAAAGTTCTTCAATTTCAAAGTTAAAATAGAAATATGGTAATATACAGATTTTTCTTTTAATTTTGAAGCTGTAGTAGTTCATAGATTCTGTAGTTGAAAACATGTCACTTAACATCCGGAAACGTGGGGTTCCAAGCTTTAAACTGCATGAGATACTCCGTTTATGCAACTGAATTTACATGCAGATTAAAATTGCTCCCCTCCCACCTGAGGGTCATTAGGGTTTTTGTTTGTCTGGCTCACAGAGAGATGTTTAGGCCACATGTATGAAGGTGTGAGTTAGAGGGGAAATGACTGAATATCAAGCTTGGCAAGTTTTAGAAAGCTGGACTCTGAGATCTCCGCCTCTGTTTTAAGTTGGTTTCTCTCATTTGACATGAATGATTTCCTTCACCCCCCCTTTCAAACCAGCTGTCTTTTCTGTCCAAAATATAAACATTTTGGTCCTCAAAAGAGGGTCCCTTATCCTTGAGGTGAAGGTACACAACTGAGATCTTATAGTAAGTAGGTCAATTTAACCAGATAATCCTCTCCCCTACTTGTTGGATTACAAGTTAAAATAAACCCGTTTACACAACAGGTCACTGTCTGTTCAAGGTTTAATCCAGGATGTTACTGAAAGTTACGAAATGTTCTTAACACAATTGTTGATGTTCTGCAACCTTTACACCTGAAGGAGACATTTTTACCATCTCTCCTATTAAATAAAAATGACATAGAACCACAAAATCTACCTGACCTTTAAAACTAAGATAAAACAATTTATAAAACTTCATTTAAACTATATTGCCAAAAGTATTCGCTTGTCTCCCTTCACACTCACATGAACTTGAGTAACATCCCATTCTTAATTCAAAGCGTTTAATTTGATGTTGGCCAACCCTTTGCAGCTATAAGAGCTTCAGCTCTTCTGGGAAGGCTTTCCACAGGTTTAGGAGTGTTTATGGGAATCTTTGACCATTCTTCCAGGAGCACATTTGTGAGGTCAGACACTGATGTTGGATGAGAAGGTCTGGGGTCAGGACTCTGTGCAGACCAGTCAAGTTCTTCCACAACATGTCTCATTCATGTCTTCATGGACCTTGCTTTGTGCCCTGTTGCACAACAGGAAAGAGCCATCCGCAAACTGTTCCCACAAAGTTAGGAGCAGGAAATTGTCCAAAATGTCTTGGTATGCTGAAGCATTAAGAGGTCCTTTCACGGGAACTAAGCAGCCAAACCCGAGACCTGAAAAACAACCATACACATTAATCCCCCCTCCACCAAACTTTACTCTTGGCAAAATGCAGTCAGACAAGTACTCAGACTCGTCCATCAGATTGCCAGGCAGAGAAGCGTGACTCCTTATTCCAGAGGACACGTCTCCACTGCTCTAAAGTCCAGTGGCGACGCACTTTACACAACTGCATCCAACGCTTTGTTTTGCACTTGGTGATGTAAGGCTTGGATGCAGCTGCTCAGCCATAGAAAGTCATTTCATGAAGCTCTCTATGTACTGTTCTTGAGCTAATCTGAAGGCCACATGAAGTCTGGAGGTCTGTAGCTAATGACTCTGCAGAACATTGGTGACTTCTGTGTGCCTCAGCATCCTCTGAGCCTGCTCTGTGACATAGTGGCATATCACTTTGTGGCTGAGTTGCTGTCATTCCCAATTGATTCCACTTTGTTATATAACCACTAACAGTTGACTGTGGAATATTTGACTTTTTAGTAGTGAGGAAATTTCACAACTGGACTTATTGGATAGGTGGTATCCTATTCTATTGTTACCATGGCGGCGCACAGAGATTCAGCGGCTTCTTTAGCTCCAAAGATTAAGCCTTATTTTAATTATTTTAATAGCTATGAGGCAAACTTAGGCATTAGTTCAGTGCTAAATACAAGAATGAAGTACAGCTTAAACAAACTGATGGTCATCAGAGACAGTTTTGTTATTAGTATTTCATCAATGCTGAAATCTGTACTCTGTAGACAGTGGCTCCTAGGACAACAGATTGGCGCTGCATAGTCTGGGACGCAATGGTCAAAAGAAAACACTGTCCCCAAAAACAGAAGAGGGGAAAGCAGAAGGGCGTGTTGGCCCAGCTAAAAGCTAGAAGACCACCATTCTGACTCTTTCTGGCCAATGTCCGCTGACTCTTTAACAAAGAGGACTTGTTATGTTTGATGCTGAGTGTTTCTACAAAGATGAAGAACTGTGCTGTTCTTTGCCTGATGGAAACCTGGCTTAACAACAACATGCCGGTCTCAGCCTTCTAGATTAACGGCCATCAGCTGTTCCGAGCGGACCGCAGCTGACAGTCAGGGAAAACACGGGGAGGAGGACTCTGTATGTACGTGAATGAAGGTTGGTGTACGAACTGTGGACTGGTAAAAAGCTACTGCTCTGAAGCCATAGAACGTCTGACTGTGCAATGTCGGCAGTAATAATGCCACGGGAGGTTACTGTGGTGTTCGTCACCATTGTTTACATCCAAATCCAAACAAAGCATCAAAGGAGCTGTATGACACCATTCGCTCACTGCAGATAAAGCACCCGGAGGAGTTTTACGTGGTTGCAGGGGACTTTAATCACGTAACACTGAAGGACACTCTGCCCAGTTTTTATCAGCATGTCACGTTTCCCACACGGGTAGACAACCCTCTAGACTGTATGAACACTAACATAGAGCTCTTCCTCGTCCCCATCTTGGCCTCTCTGATCACATCTCCATCCTGCTAGTGCCAGTATATCGTCTGCTGATGAAACCGATTAGGCCAACAAAGTAAACGGTCACTGTATGGCCCAAGGATGCTGCCTCTGTGCTCCAGAACTGTTTCCAGTGCACAGATTGGCAGGTCTTCAGAGAGGCGGCTACATATGAGGGAGAGGTGGACCTGGAGGAACACACCTCCTCTGTTCTTGGTGTCATCTCCATCACCAGGAAGTTACCTGTTATCCAAACCAGAAACCCTGGCTGAATGCTGAGGTGAGAGCTGTGCTGAAAGCTAGGGACGCTCAGGACAGGTGAGTCATCAGTACTCAGAGAAGCGAGAAAAGAACTGACTGCAGGCATTGTGGGGGCCAAAGCCACATACGCCCAGAATATTCAAGGTCACTTCACAACCAACGACCCCGGAGCATGTGGAAGGGCATCAAGTTCATCACGGACAACAACATCAGGGATGCACAATAGCCAAAGGACTACTTATTGCCAGATGCACTCAACAGGTTCAATGCCCGCTTTGAGGATCCTAACCCGGCCCCTAGCACCAAACTTATACCACCACCTGGTGACACACCCCTCTGCGTGACCCTCCAGGGAATCAATCCCTATAAGACAGCAGGCGCTGACAATATCCCAGGGTGGGTACTGAGGGACTGTGCACACCGGCTGTCTGAGGTGTTGGCAGACATCTTAAACACCTGACTGTCACTGGTGTCTGTCCCCACCTTCTTAAAGACTGTCACTGTTGTCCCTGTCCCCAAGTGCTCCACAGTGACAGGCCTGAATGACTACCAACCTATAGCCTTAACCTCGGTAGTCATTAAGTGCTTCAAGATGCTAGTAATGACCCACATCAAGGACTCCATCCACATCACTGTGGACCCACATCAGTACACCTACAGGAAGAACTGCCTCACTGATGACACCATCTCATCGGTGGTCCACACAGCCTTCACCCACCTGGAAAACAGAAATTCTTACATCCGTTTGCTCTTTCTGGATTTTTCTTCAGCCTTTGATACCATCATCCCACAGACCCTGATGCAGAAGCTCTCCTCTCTTGGACTGAATCCCACACTAGGGAACTGGGTCCTGGACTTTCTGACCCACAAACCTCAAACTGTCAGGATCCACAACACCGTCTCCTCCTCCATCACCCTCAGCACTGACTCGCCCCAGGGCTGCGTGCTGAGCCCCCTCCTGTTCACTCTGCTAATGTATGACTGCTCAGCGAGACACCCCAACTGTCACATAGTGAAGTTCGCAGACGACACAGGAGGAGGGGATGTATCTCCAACAATGATGAGTCCAAATACAGAGAGGAGGTGGAACTCCTGGTGCAGTGGTGCAAAGAAAATAACCTCTGCATCAATGTGAAGAAGACCAAGGAGATGTTGGTGGATTTCAGAGACGAGTGTCCTCCTCCCCTGTACTTTGAAGGAGCAGCTGTGGAGGTGGTCTCCAGCTGTGGAGGTGGTCTCCAGCTACAGATACCTGGGTGTGCATATATCCAATGACCTTACCTGGAGCGCCAACACTTCCTGTCTGGTCAGGAAGGCCCACCAGCGTCTCTACTTCCTCAGAAAGGTGCAGAGAGCTGGACTTGCGAGCTCCTCAGGAGCTGCTATCGCTGTGTGTTGGAGAGCGTTCTCTGCACCTGTATCACCCTGTGGCACGGAAACTGCACTGCTGCTGAGAGGATGGCTCTGCAGAGGGTCATTAAGGCTGCACAGAGGACTGTAGGGAGCAGTCTTCTCACTTCTACACATCACAAAGCAGAGAGAGGGCGCTCTGCATCACGAAGGACTCCACCCACCCTGTAGACAGTCTGTTTCAGCCCCTCCCCTCAGACAGGCGGCTGAGGTGCATTCAGAGCAAGACCACCAGGCTCAGAAACAGTTTCTACCCTGCAGCTGTCAGACTGCTGAACTCGAACAAACGCACTTAGTTCAGTTTTTCATTATACTTTTACTCTTTTATATGTATTCATTTATTTATTTATTAGGCTTGTTGAACTGGGACCTGAGTCTGAATTTCGTACCACAAACATGCAAGTGTGAGCTGGTATGACAATAAAAGATCCTTGAATCCTTGAATCACGGTATAAAGCGGGAATTCACTGAGCTCCTGAGTGCGATCCAGTCCTTCCCAAATGTTTGTAGATGCAGTCGGCATGCCTAGGTGCTTGATTTTATGCACCTGCTGCCATGGAGGTGACTGGAACGCCTTCATTCAATGATTTGGATAAATACTTGTGGTGATATAGTGTATTTATCTATATTTATTTTAGTTTTTAGCACATTTTATGTTGCATTGTGTCACTTTAATTATGTTTTTGATATTTTTACATGTCTAGGCAAAACAGTTTTGCACAAAAAATACACTTTCTTTCATACATTTTTTTCTTTTAATCTTTCTTTACCTAAATTGCTTCAATATTAGGCATTTATAAGAAGCAAGTTTTTTTGTTAAAAGAATAACTTGCTGTTGTTAATATGGCATATTTTGATGTATTTAAATCTATTAATTTCCAGTTTGTGCACAAAACTATTTTAAACGTTTTAGAACAATTTGCCTCAAGTTTGTTGAAAACTGTTAATTTTCTGGTTACTTTAAAAAACGGTCTCACTTGGCTAATATTAAGTCAAAAGTAAAACTGTCTTTTAAAGACATTTCAGTGAAAATTAAATCCATCTTGAGCTGATGCTGGTACAGATGTGTGCACACAGATCATTTACAGTATTCCATGCAGATGCTGCAAAAATCTGGATGGCTAAACTGCTACATTTACGCTTTCTGTTGTCAGTACAGTCTAAAACTGACTCAGGTTCCTGTCATGTTCGGTCAACGTTACAAGGAGTCACTTCAGAGGAATTAAAGAGCCACATGTGGCTCTAAAACCACAGGTTGCAGCCCCTTGGCCAAACAAGGGCCCAGTTTTTATCATTTTTCTAAGTTAGAAATCAACTCTTTCTCAGAAATGACATCCCAGTGTGAACGAATGCTACACTAGCATCAGTGTAGACTGTAATAGTTAGTGCCAATGCTGGCCTTTCATTCAAAATGTTTTTTGTTGTTCTAAAAGTATAATTAATTAATGCTAAAGGTAGCAGCATGATGATTATCAGGATGTTCCAGGTATAAACTGCATTTTTATAAGTCTTCTTATGAACTCAGCTGTCAACATGTGAGCAGACTGAAGCAAAACAGAAAATATATTTGAAGCTGAAACTGAGTTGTCAAAGCTAAAACATTCAAAATGGATTCTCAAACCATCAGAACATGGTCTAAAATTTAGCACAACAGTAAGAAGTAAAAATGTAAACACATCTAAAAGTTCAAATGAACAAAACCATACTTAAAAGCTGAAATTACCCAAACAGTAGCTGAAAACTAGAATCAGCAAGACAGTAGCTAAAAGGAGAATAAAAAACAAAAACAAATCAAGTATACTGAAGCAGATTTTACAGAGAATTATTTTGAAGGAATTGAAGAAATCTGAGTCTATGGGGAAAATTATTTTGCAAAAAAATGTAAATAAATCAATAAGCATAAAACTTACAAATACTGACTGTGTTTATATATGAAGGTTAAAATGGCAGAAGAGCAAACAGGACAGGAACTACAAACAGGAAGACAACAGTGTGGATGCTACTAATAATGGAATCATGGCTCCTCTTGTTGTAAGAAGGGCTTGCCAGAGGCTAACAGATGGTCAAGCTGAGGCTTTTTATCTCCAGATCAGTCTGTCTGTAGGGCTGCATGAAGAAAGGGAAATAGACACACAGCGCTGTGGTTCTGTGAAGCAACAAAAAGGAGGAGTCTGAGAACATTAAGTGTGAAATAAAGAGTTGTGTGTTTACCTGCCAGTGGTGCTTTTCTCCCCCCACGCCGTTACCATGGCAACAGCCACAGGTTCTGGTGTTAGCGTGTTGGAGACGAGGGATGTAATTCTGCCTGTCACCAGCACAGCCTGGAGCGGACTCCCCAGCTGCTGGTTGCCATGAAACCAGACACACATCCTCCTCTAGGTACATTTAAGTTTCACTGTCAGGCCCTGAGTTTCAAATTAAAGGCATATCTGCAGTGTTATCAGACCTGGATTTCACCCCTCTTCATATTTTTGTTAACTATCTTTATTTATAATGTTCAGGTTTATTTTGCTAAACTTACTCAATATAAAACTACTGAAGGAAGCACACACACTGGTATTGCTGACATAGAAAGAAAAATACATAGTTTTACTTTTCCTCTACTACAGGAAGAGAATTCAAGATGTTTCCCATTCCTCTCTGATGAAACTTATTGCTCTAATTTACAAGCTTTCTTAGTGTTTATTTGAATACACACCCTGTCAATTTTCATCTGTAGTTTCTGTCCAAATCAGACCGTCTTGTTGTAAGAAATCACTTTTAACGAATAATCTTTTGTCCTTGCTCCCTGTCCTTCCTGTGAAAGGGTCCTGGGATGACGGAAGTGGAGCCAGTGTTGGACTTTGCCTCCTCGGGTCGCTCCGGGAGGAGAAATGCCCTGCCTGATATCCTTGGGTCTCCAGCAGGAGTGAATCCTGGTGACCTGCCTCTTAAACTGGCTGAGCTGTCCCTTGAAGGTAAAGGAAATTCAATTTCCTCCCACTAAAATAGGAATATATTGCATTGCAAAACTATGCACCCCTTCTTTACATTTACATGAAATTTAAATGGATTTTCAGGATGATTATAAGTTAGAACTTACGCAAAATACTTTTGAATAATAAAGTTAAGAGGGTAATTTTTTATAAAGTTTTGTATCATTTTAATAAAAATAAACTGAACCGTGTGTATTCACCCTCTTTGGTGTAAAGGCCCAACGATTCCCTTCAGGAGCTACATAATTAAATAAGCGATCTGTTGTATATACACCTGTACTGATGGACCCCAGGGCAACACCTCTTACACTGTCACCCAACTCATGGCTCATGTGAACTGTCATGTCAAGAGAGCAGAGTTGCTGTTTTTACCAGCACCTAAAACTTGCACCACTAACTTTAGATCTCCTTTTAAACAGTAAGTGCCACTCCTAATATATATATATATATATATATATATATATATATATATATATAAATATATAGGAATATCACAAGAAGAAGAGAGATGCACTGGGAGTACGTTCTTCACACCAAAATGTAGCTAAAAGCTTTCATCTTATCTAAACAGGGGTTGAGTTTATGAAATATCTGCAACAATTGGACCTTCTTAGCTTTTGTTCAGTCGTATAAATGCCTTTAGCAACAAACCTGCCTACAGACTGCGTCCTACTGCTCTTCCTGTTTATACTAATTCAGCCCTTGCATGGTGCCTGACAAGTTGCAGAACTCAAGATGTGTGCGACAGACAGAAAAGACACAAACCCTGTCTGCACAACAGACACTGTGACATCAGGGTCATTATGCTGATGTCACCACAGCAAACCTGCCTAAAGAAGGCTCATCCTCCAAAACTCATGGAGCGGGTAAGGAGAGCATTAATCAGACAAACATCCAGGAGGCTGAAGATAATCCTGATGGAGCTGAGCAGCTCCTCTGCACAGATCAGAGGATCACTATGAGCTGCACTGTTCTGGGCTTCTTGGATGTGTTTCCTCAGCAGGGACTGGGAAACTGCTCAGAGCTGAAGGAACAATGGATGGAGCAACAGTCACAGAAACTTTTGAGAGAAGTCTGTTGGAGTTTTCAGAGATCTGAGGCTGGGATGGAGGTTCACCTTACAGCACACTGATCTTGAACACATTGCTGAAACAACACTCCTGGTTACAGGAGAGCAGGTCAAAGGCAGTGTCTCAGTGACATTATGTGCACGGCCTACGATACAGTTTTGCAAGCTGTTCACATGAAAATAGGTGGTGATTTTCAAAAATTGGCCACTCATAATGCAGCTGCCCAGCTCTCTGGTCAGAAACACAAATAGGCAAACAAAACTTGCCTGTTTTTGCGATTTTCAGTTATCGACTGCACTACATAAGTTGCAGCCCAGTGAGGTAATACATCAGGACAGGAACCCAGAATGTAGACTCATTTTACAGAAAACAAAACTAATTTCTTAAACAAAGAGAAAAACAAACAAAAGCAAAACTAATAACAAAAAGACTTAGACAGAGAACCACGAGGAGACTCAAGGAGAGGATCTGATTGTGGTGCAGAAAGCATCAAATGACCAGACACAAGAGTCATAATAGAACTACAGAAACGAGTGAAAACAATTAAACCCAAAACAAAAAATGACTCAAAACCCCACAAATCCTAACACCTAAAGCCCAGACCTCAGTCTAACTGAGAATTTCTGGTTTCTTTTAAAGAATGTTGGACACAAGGAGCATCCATCCAACCTGAAGGAGCTGCAGCAGTTTGATCAGGAAGAATGGACAAAAAGTCCAGAGGTTAGATTGACCAAGACTGTGGAGATGGACCTGAAGAGACTTTTTCCCATTTAACTCCAGTAATCTGGAGTATTCTGTGTATAATAGGTCCATTACCTTTAATCAAATCAAAGTGACAAGAATGGACAGGATTAGGAATGAGGTCATCAGAGGTACAGCACAGGTTGAAGGACTGGGAGGACAGACTGAGATGGTTTGGACAAGTGCACAGGAGGGACAGTGGGTATGTTGGTAGAAGGATGTTAGAGACAAAGAGGAGAAATGTGAATGCATTTAGAGAGGACATGGAGGTAGTTAGAGTGAGGACAGAGGACAGTTAGATGGATATAGTAAGAGGATAACTCAATGAAAAGAGAAAAGCCAAAATAAAAAGAAGAAGATGAGGAAAAATCTCTTTGAAGTTCAGGTTGTAAGGCAACAAAACAGTAAAAATAAAATAATGGCGGGTGAATACTTTTGCATCTCTCTGTCCAATCATCCGTTTCACTGCCAGAACCAGTCATCATCATTTATCTCAACAACACCTAAGCATTATCCACAGTTCAAGCAGAAATCAAACATGACTCCACGGGTAATCTCTCATGGAGTCAAAATGTTTCTGTTTCAACTGTGTCTTGGATTAAGCATTTATTTTCATTATCTTTAATTAAAATCCTTCATTTGTTGATATGATATATAGTTATGACTGCTGGAGACTGGCACCCGAACTGGAGAAGCGGGTAAAGAACATGGATGGATGGATATGTAGCTATCAACCCTAAGCTTGGAATCCGATTTGTCTTGTGTGTGCAGATGGTCCAGGTGAAGCTCAGTCACCAGCAGCGGAGGAGCCCTCTGCTCCACCGGAGAGCTCGGAGGGGAAGGAGGGGTTGTAGGAGCTTGTTTCCTCAGAGATCACCTGAGAGACGGGGCGAGCCACCACGACACCTGAGGGTAAGGAGCGGAGAGGCGGTGTGTTGTGGAGCCTCGGAGGCAGACTGAAGGAGCCACTACCAGAGGACTGATCCAGGACTCCTCACACTACAGGGAAACACTCAGACATCTTGAAGCGTGTTGGTGACGCTGTAGACACTACAGAGTCTAAAGGAATATGAAGGATTGCACTCTGTACAAAACTATTTTTCTATCTTCTATTTAAACTGAAGAAAACAGGAAGTCTGAACTGTAATTTCCCTTCATTTCCTGTTGTTTAGTTTTTTTGTAACACTGTCTGTTATGTCACAGGAGCTGTTTAGCTTGAAGCTTTGTTAAACAGAGTTAAGGAAACAAAGTCTTTGTTATCCAGCTCACTTTTACACTGAATCTGTATTACTTACTGGATCTATTCAGTGCAGATGTAAAGTTTATACCTGTCAGACCGTTTAAAACCCAACAACTATCAGAGCTTAAATCCATTTCTGGCAGATTTTGAAGTGATGTTCTGTCAAATAGTTCTCAATAGTTAGTACCTTATCAGCAGCAACATCAGTCATAGAGCACAGAGTTTGTTGAAAAGGACAGAAGTCTTTGTCCTATCTAGGATAATAGCTAGCCTAGTGTTGAGAAAACAGCCACATTGGCATATAACAGTCGATTCTCAGCACACAGATGTTGTTTGGTCGAGAAAACAGCCACAAACTAAACCAACTGTCATGTAACAGAGCAGGTTTCACATTTATCTGCTGTAGTGTTCTTTCACACTGCTGTGTCCCATTTTATAAGCCTAAAAAATTATAAAAATGTTGTGCAAACTGTTAGTGTAGCCTGGACTAAGACTTCTGCCCTTTTCTTCCTGCTCTGTGCTTCATGACTGCTGTCACAGCTGATCAGATACTAACTACTGATAACTATTTGACAGAACATCTCTACACAAACCACCAGGTTGTTCCTTTAAGTGTCCACGTGGTCCAACAAGATCAAATGGACTCTATTCACCAGTAATGTCCTACTGCCAATATTATGCACATGGTTTCATTATAATACACTAAAATCAAAGATCCAGACATTTAAGCTGCTCTATTTCCAAACCTCTGAAGACGTGCCTGGTGGCGGTGCAGCTGGGAAGGACTGTTCTCTGCAAACTTTGGGCCCATTCATTAGGAGGTGTCATCTTTACTGCTCGGTTTAAACAAATCCTAAGAACCGCTCAGCTTTGCGTCAGTTGTCTTGTCGTTTGTTGCCACAGCAGCATATGGCCGCCGCCCGGGCTCGCGAACGCGTGTCAGACACCAAGCATCGTGTTGGAAGTGGCGCGAACGGCTTGCCTTCTGCCTCTCCACCCAGAGGAAAGTCTGTTCACGCTCATCAACACATGAGCTGAGCTGTAAATAGTCTGAAGATGGAGCAGTCATTGCTGCTGGAAAACCCCGGTGTGTCTTACACGGTTGCCCTTTTGATCCTGTCTCTGTGTCGCTGGTGGCGGTCTTCATGTGGATCTGGTGCTGCCCAGCCTCTCTCCATGGTCCTGTGACACTGATGGTCCATCTGAAGCACTCGTTTCGTTTCTTTTACTGGGCTGGATTGAATCCAGAATGTTGATTCTATCAGCTGGTGAAATTTGCCATAAAACCCACAAGCTTTAAACATTTCACAGTGACAAACAATCAGTCCTGATTATTATTATTATTATTATTATTATTATTACAATCAAGCAAAAGGCCGATAATGTGTGTGTGTGTGTTTGTTTGTGTGTACCCTTGGCAAGATGTCTCATAAATCACTGAACAAATTTGAAGGAACATTTAAAGAAGTACTCACTGAATGTACACCTACAACTAGTGAACTTTTAGAGACAGATTAATTTGAGTCCACCACAGCAAACACCAAACGGCTGTAACAGTCACTTTTACAACTATTAAGCTCTAACTTGGTGGTAGCAGCTGGGGGTCATCTGCAACTTGGATTCTGAGCAGCAACAAAATCTGTTTTTAAAACTTTGCCATTGACTATATATCTCACAAACCCCTGGACAGATATTAAATAATCTTTCAGAAAATAATGATTGGATGTACACATACTGATGAACTTTTGGAGTCAGCCCAAATCAAGATGTCCGTCACAGCCAGCTGACCTTAGAAAACACAAAAACGGCTCTACTTCAGCCAGTTTTTACAAATATAGAGCTAAGAGTTGTGGGAGTGGCTGAGCATGATCTCCAACACATAATGTGTTATTTTTCTTTGCTTAAAACTTTGACATTAACTGTTGATGCCAAACTTGTCTTTTAGCAAAATATCTCATGAACCACTAAACAGATTGTAAAGAAACTCCATGAAAGTAATTATTGGATGTACATCTGAAACACAAAGTCAACTCAGTTCAAGATGGCCACCACAGCTAACCGACCTTAGCCATCACTCAGCTGTACAGATATTGACCTAATGTTGATGTAGTAGTAGCTGAGAGTCCCTGTAGTCTGATCACTAACACATCCTGAGAGATCCCACAGACCAGGACATTATTTACAGGGTTTGACCAAAACGGCTGCAACTCCATCTCTTCTCATCATGAAACTACAGGCACACCTTCACCAAGGCCATAACGTCCTTTAAAGAAGTGAATCCTTTCTTGTGACAACCCCAACATTTCCTGAAAATTCCTTCCAATCTGTTCATCGGTTTGAAGTGATCCTGCTAAGGGACGGACAGACAAACCAACTTCCTGGGTGGAGGGAATGAGTTGTAACATTAGGCATGAAAGGTGGCGGTGATTTGATTTTTGTTTGAGCTTTCACTGGTGCACCTTTATTTTTGTGACTTTTAAAGATGTCAAAGTTTCTTCTTTTGATGTTTTAACTTTAGAATTACATTCCCAAATAAAGAAGAGGATGAATGATATGGAAATACAAAAAAGCCACAGCTCTTTAAATTTATTTGAACTTTTCTTTCATTGCAGAGAAGAAAAACCGCTGACTTTTTCATGTTTTGTTTTTTTGTTCTAATTTACTCCTGTCCCAACATATTCTTACAATAAATTTTTGTATGTTTTCATATTGCCATTTCTTTTTCACAACACTTAAAGAGTCTGAACCATGTTAGGATTTCCTGTTTGCAACATCTTGCTTTAAACAACAACTAAAGAAAGAACATCATTAGTAGCCCAACATTTTCCAAAATGTATTGCAGGCCTTTAAAGGATAGGTCAGGAGTGTCCAATCCTGGTCCTCAGGGTCACCATCCTGCAGGTTTTACTTGTTTCTCTGCTCCAACACACCTGATCTGAATCAGTGGGTGATTAACAGGCTTCTGCAGAACATGAAGAGGTGATTTAACCTCTGAATCAGGTGTGTTGGAGCAGAGAAACAGGTAAAACATGCAGGATGGAGGCCCTGAGGACCAGGATTGGAGACCCCTGACCTAGCCTGGACAAAGACTTCTCCACTCCGTGCTCTGATGTCACAGCTGACTATAGATGACTGTTAGACAGAACATCACTTCAAAAATAACCAGACTATCCTTTAGCTAAAGGCTAGCCAACAAGGGCCTGTTTTGTATCATCTTTTATGCTCATAAAACAACTTTTTCCCAAGTGTGAAAGAATGCTACATTAGCTGATAATAAACCTACACTTTTGCATGACACTAGTTTAGTTAGTTGCTGTTTTCTTAACTGAACAGTGTCCATGTTACTACCCAAATGATTTCAGGCAGGTGTAGACGTAGCAGTGTACCGGTCCCTTTCCTTCACACTGGTAGAAAGAGTTGTTTTATTATAAGCCTGAAAAGTGATTTTTAAAAAACAGACCCTTGTTTAGCTAGCTCTGCCTTTGTCTCTATACTCTGTGCTGTATGACCGATGTCACAGCTGATAAGGTCCTATTGGTACGTCACTGAAACATGACTAAAGTATCCCTCTAAGTACAGCTATCAGCACATCACTAAACCATGGTCTAATCCTGTTTCCACAGGGGTTCTTCACGTATTCTTCATAGCATTTTTTCTTATGTTTTAATTTGGAGCCAAGATGATCATTTGGTTGAGCAACTCATCTTTTTGGATCTTTCTGCTTTTTAGCTTTGCATTACAGTTCAACTCTTTGCTAATTAACTTGTTCATATTTGATGGCAAAATTTCTTTACAACAACTTCACAACAACAGTTATTTGTTGTTGTCTTACTGTGAAAAATGTCCATGTTTGTCTCATTTGCCATATTTACATCTTGGATCTCTATATGGTATGCCTGAGATGCCACAACAGGACAACAACAACAAAAAAAGGAACAAGTCACAGATTTGGAGAACAATACCAAAACCAGAAGGCCAACATTTGGACACTGTCTTTTAAATCCTACAGTGCTGCTTCAAATGTAACTTTTATCAAGTTTAAATTAATTTAGTCAATAATCTAGCAGCACTGATCTTAGATAAGAAGAGAGAGCGACAAAAACATCTGGATGGTGTTTGTGCCACTTCTGTATGTATGCTGGGGTCGGCTCCGCCTGGCTTGAGAAAATAAATTATAAGTACTTAATTAAAGTGCATTTTGTTTGCGTTAGTTTAAAAAATTTAGCTCTAAATTGGAAGATTATTGTGATCTTGATATATTAAAATAAAATTATATTTTGTCGCTCAGAAAAAGCGTCACACTCACGGAAGCCGGTATACCGGCCAAAACACCGTCCATTTATTGAGACTTTCAACCCCAGGTGGGCCAAGTATGGAGACGTGTAAGAAAAGAAAAATATCTGAAGAAAATAGAACATTTAATGATGCCTGGGCAGATTCATTTACATTTTCTTCTGATGAGAGTGGCCTACCAGTCTGCCTAAAATGTGGAGAAAGACTGGCTAACAATAAAAGGTCAAATGACACAAGACATTTCCAAAATAAACAGAACCTGTGCTGAAAAATATCCAGAGGGAGAAGAGAGAAAAAAAGCTGTTTCGGAACTGATGCGGAAGGTTGATCTGAGGAAAAATCAATTCAAGAAGTGAGTGAAGTCTGCAAATTCAACTACATATGCAAGTTTTGTGGCCGCTCAGGAAATAGTCAGGCATGGGAAACTGTTCCCAGACCGAGAATATGTGAAAGAGTCATTCATTAAGATTTCAGAACACCTATTCATGGACTTTAAAAACAAGTGAAATTGTGCAGAAAATCGGAGAGGTGCTTCTTTCTACAAAGACTGTCAAAGACAGAACCATAAACATGGCAGAAAATATCACAAAACAGTAAATTAAAGACATGAATTCAGCTGCAGCGTACTCAGTCGCCTGTGATGAGTCCAAAGACAAAAGTGACACTGACCAAACAGGGCTGTTCTGCCCATATGTGAACTCTGCTGGACCACAGGAAGAAATGGTTGAGCTGAAACCAATAAAATGCCAGACAGGGGGGAGGAGGCTGTGAAATAAAAACAAACCACCTTGTGTCAGTGGCTACTGATGGAGACTGACTGGAGTGACCAGGGGCTTTGTGGCCTTGCTGCAGAAGCTGCTGACGTTTCACTGCATCCTGCACCAAGAGGCACTGTGCTGCAAACTTTTCCTCCAGAATGCACAAAGGTCATGAATGTTGTCATTCAGATTATCAATAAAATAATGGCAAAAGGTTTAAATCACTGTTACTGGATGAAGTGGAGAGCACGTCCACTGATCTCCTGCTGCATGACAGAGGAGAGGTGCTGAAACGTTCTGCTGCATGTCGGAGAGAGGTGAAAAGGGCTCACCTTTCCTGAGCTGGAACAGCCAGAGTGGCTGGAAAAGCTGCACTTCATGGTGACAGCAAGCCTGAACACGCTGAACACAGCTCTTCAGGAGAGAGGAGGCACAGCTCTGCACATGCTGGAGGAGGTGTTAGCGTTTGAGCGCAAACTGACAGTTTTAGCCAGAGATGTACAGAGAGGCACACTGTCTCACCTCCCCTCTTTAAGGCAGTTCAAACAAGCTCACAAGGTGATAAATTCAGAGTATTTGCATTTGCAGTATTTGATTTTGTGAGTTCAGACAGGAAAAAACCACCTTGTCCTTCCCTGTCACGCCCCTGACCATCGATCCAACCCTGGTAAATGTGACTGCATTTGCAGGTATAAGTCGACCTGATCTGGAGCTGGAGCTGGCTGACATAGCTGACAGACATGTGGGTGTCCAAATTCAAACGCTAGACAGAGGATCTTGAAGATGTTGCCCGTCAGAAGGCCACTCTTGTTCAGAATCACAGATGGAGTGATATTGAGAACCTTCCAAGACAAACTTGTGTTTGAAACATGGGATTCCATCCCTGACACCTACATAAACACGAAGAAACAGGTAAAATAAATATTTATGCAGATATTTTGCAAATATTTAGTTTTCATTGTTTAGTGACATAGTGAAATTTATTTTTTAAATTCAGGTCTAGGCTCCTCTTCATGCTCTGAAAACCCAGAGGTGATATAAGGATGACGGCTCACAGCAGATTTTTGCTTTAGTTTGCTATAAGTTCAGCTTTTCAATTCATTTGAAAGAGACATTCAACTCAGCGTGTTGCTTCTATTTAAATTACTTTTTTTAAGATATTAAAATGTTCATAATGTGTTCATTGCATAAATAAAATTTAATTTTCTCTGTAGCACTTCACGGACTTCCTAAGCAACACTCTATAGTTGTTTATACAAAGTGTACAGATAAGAAAAAGCAATACATACCATGTTAAAAGTGTTTTCTTCTCCGTGGAAATGGGTCCAAATGGCTCTTTGGGTGTTAAAGGATCTATGCAGGAAGTACTTTTAGTGACCAGTTTGACACTGATAGACATTTGCACACCTGCCTCAGTATATGTCCAAATACTGAAACTAATCTTCAGCCACAGTTATGGTCACATTTCATTTGTTGCACAGCAGCAGGGCCACACTGCCTCCTGCTGATGCACACACGACAACAGATTGTTTATTTCCTGAAGCTTTTAAAGTCAAAGTCAGGTCGTTTTGCTGCTGCTGAGTGTGTGTTCAGCTTTTTGCCCTTTAAATCTAAAAGAACAAACTGATTTTTTTTTAGCTTTCCTGCTCAGGTCAGCATGTCTGGATCTTTTTGATTACTGCCTTCATCTTATTTTGAAATGACTCAAACAGTTTTTTTCACATCTTCATAAGTGGACAAAGAGACAAAGAGATCATGTTGTTGTTACATAATTCAGCACTTGCAGTGGATAAGCAGCAGATGGAGACATTTCTCACATCATTGTTCACACACACACACACACACACACACACACACACACACACACACACACAGGCTGTGCATGGATGGGAGGATTTCTTTATGTCTGATGTGAAGAAAATGGCTGAATTTCTGCTCTTTTTCTTATAAGAGCTGCATTGTTTCTGTAAGAAATAGTGATTTGAAGGTTTTGGTTTGACATCCCTGTGAATATTTATATATATATATGAGTGTTAACTGGGACACACCCATTGTTCATCACATGCACAATGATTTAAACTAAGACAGACCTTTTTTGGTTAATTTTTGCCATGTAAAGGTGGATGCCGATGTGTGTGTGTGTGTCCGGTTGTCTCCTGCAGACTGGAGACGAGACCACACACACATGTGACTGCAGGCACACTGAAGTATGTTATGTCACCGATGCTGCGCTCGAATATCAAATCAGGAACAATGGATCTATGGCTCATGCATGTGTCAGTTTATATTTCAGCTTTTGTTTTGGCTAAAACATCCCCATCTGTCTCCATCCTCAGTTGTGAGGTAGCTCCCCGCACCCTGACCACAGCTACATGACTTGTTGCCAAGGAAACATAGCCTTGAGAGAAGCTCAGACCTGGCTTCGTTTTTGTTCCAAGTGTTCCCGCCTCTTCTGAGCACAAGGAAAGGAAGGGAATTGATTCAAGGCTTTCAGCTACAAAATGAGGACAGAAAGCATGAAAATTTAAATTTGTGCTAGCCTCTAGTTTAAAGAAAAAAAAAAGAAAAATCAAACTGACAAGATGTCAGCGATGATCAGTTAAAGAAGGAGCTAAAAATAGTCTCTGCTGAGATGAACCTCCAGACTGAATCTGTTTGAACCCAGAAGACTGAGCGCGCTTTTACTAATCTGAAATAACTCGACAGAGTGTTTGGTGTGATGCAGGAAGGAAAGGTCTTTGTCTTTTTACATAATTGAACAGCACAGCATTATTGCGGTCATCTTTTGGCTTTCCTGAAGGAAATCACAGTGTAATTGCCTCAGGAGTGCACTGTGGTTCCTCTCAGGCAGATTAGAGTCAAACGCTGTGTTTTCAAATCGAAGCTAAGTGAATGAACAGCAGAAGCAGCCTTTAAGCTACTCCTCCATCCCTCTCACCCTCTTTAAAGAGAGGTCGAGGACAGAGCGACAAAGATGCTGTGAAGGAGACAAACTGTTACAGAGACATATGGAAACAGACAGAGGGAGGATGATGATGATGATGAGGCTGGCACTGAGGCCGTGCAGACACGGGTTACAGGCAGACAGCCCACATGAAGCCTTCACGTGGAAGACAACGTGCAATTTTTGACATACAAGAGCCTCAAGAGGAGAGGGAAGATGGAGACAGACAGAAATTAAAGGCCTAGTATTCCTTGAAGGAGCTGCCCGCCGCCTTTTATGCCAGAGATTTAGACTAAAAGTATCTGATGTTAAAAAATAATGGTTATTTTGGTCAAAACTTGAAAATAGCATCATGAACAATCCCATGCAATATCTCACAAAATCTGTTAACCCTTTCAACTATTTGTTGTGAATGACTGTCTGCTACTACCAGGACAAAGTTGACTTTTTTTCTAACGTCTGTAGGCTGTGGTGGCCATCTTGACTTGGGTTGAGTTGAAAGTTAATAAGTTGTAGGTGTACAGTTTTATTAAATTCTGTTCAGTATGGGTTGTTAATGACCCTCTGA
Organism: Kryptolebias marmoratus; assembly: GCF_001649575.2. NCBI lineage: Eukaryota > Metazoa > Chordata > Actinopteri > Cyprinodontiformes > Rivulidae > Kryptolebias > Kryptolebias marmoratus. Next base: position 23,206,530 of record NC_051434.1, read on the forward strand.
TACTACCACACCACATTTTAGCTTAATATCTGTAAATACCTAATTTTGTGTTTGACAAGGTGTCTTAGATGTGGCACCCATCTTTAATGGGGTTTACTCCAAATGTTAATCATTTGTAAAGGTACATCCAATAATTTCATTCTGATGGCCCATTTTAGCTCACTTTTAAAATAGGTGTCTGTTTCAATCGCTGTCCAACGTCACTACCCAGATACAGCCCATACTGTATGTGCTTTACATTAGTATGATTGTTCGGCAGTATATCCACTAGAGAGCAGTGCAGAGTTCATGTCTGACTTCTGAGGGCAGTTTCAGACAATAGCAAACATATGCCCCTTGTCCACGGGCTCTAAAGGTCCCGGCTTCACTCTACTCGGCTCGCTTTGCGCACGTTTACATCTCGGTCCCTGCTTCTTTGATCCCTGCTTCGAAGCAGGGCCGGCCCGGCTGGCCTGCTTAGGGCGGCGCAAGCTTAGCTCCTGTTCACTCATTGGTCGTGGGTGCGACCAGATGCAAGCATAAAGAACAAAGGTAGGAATATAAACAACAGCATTAGCTTACCCTGCAACGTTTATGCCATCTGTCCCCCAGCTGAAGGAGCTGTAAAGCCTGAAATCTCCGGCGGATAACAGCTGTCCTACTCCGCGCAACAATGGCGGCATCCAGAGCATTTCTTCCACTGCGCCTCTCTTCCTGAAGTCTCAGGAGAATCCCCATAAGTTTAAACAGGGCCAACGTTGTCCATAGCGCTTTCGTTGTTTACACAACTTGCGTTAAGTTTCGGTAGCACACCCCCCACGCCGTGGGCCCTCCCTCACAACACGAGGAGGCGTTCCTCTGCTACCGGTGTAAATGCGATGCATTCTTTATAGCAGAGTGGAGTGGAGTAGAGCCGGACTTCTGAGAAGAGATGGGGTAAAAGGGGCAATAGCAAGGGTGGTGGAGGAAATCGTGATAAAGCACATTCTCAGAAAGACACCATAAGAATATTGTGAGAAACTAGAGAATTCTTCTTCCTAATTATTATAGATCTGTTTGTAGCTCTGTATACATTCACACAACCTCCCTTCAAAAAGTTCAGCTATTTCTATCGTCTTCTTCTTTGTTGTTTTTGCTGGTCATATGTGAGCCATACTGCACAACACTGCCCCATTCTTTCTTTCAGAACGGCTGTTTGCTGCGTTTGGGTACGCATCTGCAAGCTCTTTGACAACGTGCTGAGATCCTCATGAAATGAAGACGAAGAGACGACTCCATCTGTATGCGTTTGTGTATTTATTGTAAAGCATTAATGGGCGCTGAGAGTTTGGTTAGGATCTGCCCAGTGATTCACGGTTAACAGACAAACGACCACACACATGGACATGGACACATCATAATTACCTTTTTGCCTGTGGTGACGGCTAATAGATTTGCAGCTCAATCATGACTAGTGTGCTATAACTTTTGGTAGCAATACTTTGTGAAATGAAGAGGAAAATGTCTCCATAGACAACAATGTGATTTTTCTAAAAAACAAAGTGAGAAAACTCAGCTCACTTTGAATCTACCTAGCTCAGATGTGCTTCACAGTAGAAACAACAAATTAAACTAGTTAGAGAATGACTTTTATATTTGAACCTGTATTTTAATATCTTTAATCAATTTTATACAATCACAGTTTAAGTTTAATGAATTTATGAAGATTTTACCATAGAAATTTAATCTTGGGTGTGATGAAGTCGCACTCTAAATTTTGGGCTATGGAGATATCTCTGTCATCACTGAGTGTGTACAAAGCCGACACACCGACCTGCCACCAGAACCACGCCCCTCCACGTCCCACAGCCATGTTCAAGCTTAACCCTGACCCATCTCAGTTCCAACATGTTTAACCCTGATCCATCTCAGTTCCACCATGTTTAACCCTGACCCATCTCAGTTCCAACATGTTTATCATTTACAGAGCCACACGTTCTAGTCTCTGCTTCAACATCTTTTTGTTATCAGCCAACAACTTCTCATTCGTCATCTGCCCCATTCCTCCTATTTCATTTTCTTTTTTCTCAGCTTTAGCTGCTTTCTCCCCCATTGTCTCAACCTCCCCTGTCCTTAAACCGTCTCTCCACATTTCATGATCCCTTTTCCTCTGCATCTTTTTTTGTCCCACAATCCCTTTCTCCCTACCTCTTCTTCATCCCATCTTGTTTGTCCCTGTCTTTTTTTGTCCAGTATTTCCCATCCCTCCATTTCTTTTCCATCCAACAATTCCCCTCCACCCACATCTTATTCATCTCATCTTCCTTTTCCTTCTGTCTCTTTTTCATCCAACATTCCCCTTCCTGCTACTTCTTTGTCCTAAGTTGCCCTTCCATCTACCTCTACTTTGTCAAATATCCCCCTTCTCTTTACTTCTTTGCAGGCTTTCCTTTTTTTACCTTCATTGTTAAACCAATCATCGCCTCTTTCAATCCGCAACTCATTCACCTATAGGCCCAGGTCACTTTTTTCTCATCTCAACTCCCCTCTGACTATTACAGTGAACCAAGCCCCACTTTCATGATCTACTGAAGTCTCCACATCTCTTGCCTAACCTCCTCTTACAGACCCTCCATACAGAACCACCCTCCACAGCACATACATTCAACCCTCATTTTGTTGGTGTTTCCTTCACTTCGTCATCAAATTCTTCAAGCTGTAGACTTTAGTTTTGCTTCCCTTCACCGTTTATCTGTGGCTCCATCTAATTCTTTACTATTACTGTGGGCAAAGTTTCTCTGTCACTTAAAGCCTCAGACTCCACTCTCTCACAGACTCCTCACAACTGCAGATTTTTTATGGCTTTCTTAATCTACAGAGGTGGATAATTGTTTAATAGTTACCATGATTTTTCCTTATCATGCAAGCTCTTCCATGTCTGCTTCTTCTGTGGTTTTGTACACACACGCTCTTCATGTTGACAACGTCCTTCTAAAATCCTTGGCCAAAGCTGACTACTTTGCCACTTCACTACACAACTTGGCTACTTTACTCTTGCAACATTTTTATGATCTCACCAAGACCTAAGATTCCCTCATTATCTACTAGATTGCATTACCTTTGGTTTTTCCCCCAGTTCCTCCATTCAACCTTTTGGCTCATTGCACAGCCACAACCTCCAATTCGTCACTGCTGAACCAGACATTGTCTCCTCCCTCCTAGCCAAAGACATTTTGGATGGTTTCATGATCGGCTCATTCCCTAAACCATCTTTCCCTTCATTTTATATCAACCCTGTTGGCATAGCTACCTGCAAGTACTCCAGCGAGAAGCAAATCATGATCGACTTGTCAGCTCCACATGGCTCGACAAACCCTTTCATCAGTCTCACTCTCCAGTATTCTACCATTGACAATGCAATCTCTTTAATCAAGCTAGCAAGTTATGGCACTTGGTTAGCCAAAGCAGGCATCACTTCAGCTTTTAAAGTCCTTCCTTGTCACCCAGATTTTTGGCACCCTTTTGGCGAGATGCTGGGAGAACATATCTTACTTTGCTGTCCATCTCACTTTCAGCTGCAAAAGCAGACCAGAAATTTTTGAGACACTCACAGAAACTTTATGTTGGAGGTTTCTGAACATTTGCCATCTACCATCCATTTGTTCTCCACCTCCTGGATGATTTCCTTATCATTAATCAGGCATCCTCCTGTTCATGCTAGTGTTCCTCTGTCTCCACAGAAAACAATGAGTTTCTTGGTGTCTTCTTGTACTTTGTCAACTTTCAAGCCTCTTTTTAGAAAGATAAACTGGATCGCATCGTCCTCATCCCATCTAATTATATCCACTCATCTGCATGTCTAAAGCAACAGTTATTCTTCCTTCTTGGCCACAGAACCATGACAGAACCATGACTGCAACCATCTTGATCATCTGTTTAAGAGCACTTCAGTCCCACATCTTTTCTCCATCCCTAACCTCCACTCTAGAAGCCACGTTTCCACTGGCCTTCTTTGAATTCCTGGCATATTCCATAAAGACTACCACTTCCTCTACTTTCAGTCCATCAGTTAACTTCGGCCTTACTGACTTGTCAGTTCTCGGTCAAGAAACCCCTTTGTTCACCATTAAAGAAACAAGACAAACCACTTTGGAAAAGCCACTACCATCTACCTGTTCAAGCTTAATTCACCACTTAGTCCTTATGAACACCTTGTATGCTACATCAACCTTTGATGACATCAGAACGCCATGCCCCATAATCATCTGTTCATCACAGAAACCAGCACCACTCAAGCCACTGGTTCCACCATCATGTGCACTTGTGTTTTCAGCCACTTGTTACCCTTCAGAAAAGTCTCTACTGACAGGGGTGGTCTGCATTACTAAAATGCAATTATGTAATAATTACATTTTGGGAAATAGACTACGTCTAATCCACTCCCAGTTATACCCTATGCAGCAGTAGAAAGGCATCTCTTTCCACAGCTCTGATATGTTGAATCCTCACACCCTTTCACCTCCATTATCTCTGCCTTTATTAATACCTAGGGGTCTAGGCTTGCTCACTCTACTCAGAAAGCTGCCCTGAACTCTAGCCAAACAATTCAGAGCCCCCCCCCCACTCTGTCCATCTCGTCTTTTTGATAGGCGTGGTCTGCATTAGCAAAGTATTTTTGGTGCTTTGCAGGACAGTAAAATCAGGTTTTACAGTATGTTTCATGTGCTGCATATGTTCTGCTCTCTAACCATCTGACTCTGAACTCAGTGACCTGTAGGCAGTAAAAATATTTACTGTATGAGATGGAACAAGGACAGGACGTCAAGGCCTGTCCTCCAACAGTTTTATCTTAATCAAAAAGGGTCTGAGTATGTTTTCCTGAGGAAGAGGCAACAAAGGAGTAAGGACCTAGGTTTTAGAAAAGGTCAGCCATGTCAGACACAAGAAATGGTGAAGTGTAATGCTGCTGCTGAGTGATTTGGTCTGTGTGAGAAAGAGGTCAGATTAATGTTTGATTCATCTTAATGCTAAGCTGGGCTGTCTGACAGAGAGCTTATGGAGAGCGAGGAGTCGTACTGTCCTGTTGTGTGTGTGTGTGTGTAAGTGATGAAGCCTTACTCTGCCAGTCTCCGCCCATCGCTGCTCGGATGATGTCATATGTTTGGTTGTGTTTGCAGCCTTGTGATCTGGCTCTGGACAAAGGCTGAATTCACTGCCAACATCAGAAGCAGGAAGGAACAGAGAAAGGAGACAAATTAAGGAAATAAACCTGACACCTGAACCAGCTGGGCTCATTTCGAGGGTGTTAGTTTCCATCCATTTCTGTTTCCTTCTGAGAGCAGAGATTAGAGTCATGCTATTGACTGCTGTTGGGCTGCAGATCAGCAGCCTGTTCATAGATTACACACCCACAGAGAAAGTATCACACACTGTCAATCTGCTTAGAAGTCTCTGACCAAATGCTTTCAGATTGTTGTTTTCAGTCATTTCCCTGCTGTCATGACATCCACCAGAAGTTTCAAAACTCTATAAAAATGACACATTTTCACACTAAAGATCAAAGCCCCACCTTTCCTTGAGGAAATGCATATTACATATATATCTTTTGTCATAGGTCATCTTGTGACTGACTGTGTGAATGACTGTTAGCTACTACCACCCCAAATCTTAGCTCAATATCTGTAAAAATTAGGTGAGGTCTAAACTATTTTGTTTAGGCTAAAGTCAGTTACTGATGGGTGCCATCTTGGATTGGACTGACTCCAAAACTTAATCAGCTGTAGATGTACATCCCCTATACAGGGTGTGCCCCCCCAGTCAAATTGGACTGCTTTTTTGGTTAAAAAGTTTTATTTGTCACATACACAAAATTACATTTAAAACAAACTAGCTGCACTGTTGATTATCAGAAGAGGAATGTTAATACGTAAAATCAGGGTAATTTACAAAGGTTTTGTATAGTGAATCAAAGGGATTCATGTCTGAAGTGTAAAAAGGTAGAAATCATTTTTACATGCTTTAAATTAGTTCTTTGAGGACTCTCAGATGGTTCGTCAAACAAAGCACAGATGCTTCATCAACACTTTCTTACATTGATTACAGGCAGATGTGAGGAACCTATTTTATCTCACACTTTGGTAAAACATGAACTGAAATTAAAATAAAGTGTTATGTTATTAGTGTTAGAACTTAAAACCACTGAAAGGCCGGAGCACAATTAGATTATACTCAGAAATGAACTGAGCCCAGCTTTGCATGCAGACATCTGGCTCGTTTGACTGGATGATGGCATGATAATATTAGGATAACACTAATCCCCCAGATTGGAGATTTTGATGATGACATATCAGTAACAAACCTCCATATCAAGGACAAAGCAGAAATGATAGACCAGCTTCCAGTGAAAGGTAGCATCCAGAGGGCTGTGATCTGATTTTAAAGAATTATGGAGGCCTCTCACTGCATCCATATTCACACTTAAAAGAAATCCTAGGCATAAAATCTCTCAGACCTAAAAGACACTGCAGAACACAACAGTTTTCATGCAAACTAAATGAACAAAAAAAAAACCCTGCTGAAAATAGTAAAATAAGAGTCTGTGGATGTCCATGTTAGAGCTATCTGACTCAGTGTTTTCATCACTTTGTTTTCAGTTTCGCTGTAAAGTGTGGTAATGGCTGCAATGATTATGTTTTATCATGATTTCAAAGGGTGAACATAAGGCAGGATCTCACTAGACTGACACTGTTGGAGACAAGTTGTGAGAAAATAAACACATTTTCTGTTGCAATCTCACTGAATTCTGGGTGTTTGCGACCAGACAATCAGATAGCTGTGCAATCATGTTTTTGAAAATCACAACTTATTTTGTATGAACAACTTGGAAAACTGTATTCTAGGCTGTGCACATTATTTTGTTGTCTCCCTTCGGCCACATCATACCCCCTCAGCCTTGTCAGCCGCACCGATGTTTATGATTTAATCCATTTGAGTAGAATAGAAATGGAAATTGGCAGACTTAGACCAGTCTTTAAATAATTATTTAAGACTTCTGCAAAGTCTGTTTGCCAACTACTTGCCAACAGTCACAGCCCAGGTACCAACTTTAGAAGTGGAAACATGTAACTTGGTTATAGTGTAGCTCCTCTAAATGTCATTTTTCACTTTAACTTAATAGAAACTGATTTAGTTCCAAACTATGGCTTTTAATGCAGGAGGTGCTGCTTGTATGTTGTGTCTGTGTTATAAACAAAATTATACTTCCACTGTGTTTATCATGATGTTATTAAGAAAAAACAACCAATTTTTGACATTTTAAAATTGATTTAAATTGTTTATGTCCCATTGCGATGCATCAGAAATTGATTCTAGCCTCCACCCCCCCAATACAAGTTTGGTCCAATTGGTAGCAGGTAAATAAGTCACACAGTCAGTGCTATGTTCTAAACCTTTGCCATAAGAGGGAACAGAAATCAGATCAGCAGGTCTCTCGCACATCACTAGGACCATCCGAAATGATTCTGGCGCTTTCAGTAGCCACCTGCAGATAATCTTTGTAAGTCTTTGTCATCCCCCTTGAGATTTCCGTCACCACTGCCATCTCTCCCTCGTTCCTATCATCTCTTTGTTTGTCTCGCCTCGTCTTTCTGTCCTGAGGCTCACATCACTGTCCCCCAGGAGTTCTGTGATGGTAACAAGCCCTGAATCAGCAGCAATTAGGCCCATCTACACCCCCACTGTAGTCAGTAGTTGGTCCTTATCTATAAACTCATCCTTTCTTTTATTTTAATTTTTTTATTTGGTAGGGTTGACACACACCTTCCACTTCACCCCTGTGGCCTAAAAAGGCCTCTGGGGCTGGGACCATTTGACAGAGCTGAAAACAAGCCCTCCCAACTGGGCAGGACTCTTATTTCACTAAATAAGGGCAGGGGACGACTACAGAACAATATCGGGCATCTCCAAAATGAATTAAAGGCCTAAGACTCTTTGAATGAATGCATATCGCTCATCATCTTTCATGTCAGTGTTTTAGACTAAGATCATCTTATGAGTTATAGCCTTTTTGGTTAAACATTAAAAATAACATTATATGCAATCTCATGCAATAATATGCTATCCCGCATGGTTTGCTAGAACTGGGACTATGTGATGTGAATAAGAGTAATCTGCTACCATTCCAAATTTTAGCTCAATATCTGTAGAATTCCCTGAGGTATCCTCAAAGGTCAATTAGCTTTGGTGGCATCTAAAATTTGATTGATTCCAAAATGTAATCAGTTGTAAATATACATCCAGTGATTACTCTGAATGTTTAAGAATTACAATAAACCCCCAATATGGCAACATTGCTCCCTCACGAACCAGAGGAACATCTAAAGTATTTCTCCAGTCCACAAAGATCAGTTTAATGAGGCCTAATGGCATCTCTGGGAAGAAGCTCAGTCCATAAAGACCCCACCCCCAATCTACAGAGGACGCCAAAGGATCTGTTGCTAATGTCCTGGTACCTTACCCTCCAGGAAATATTTTTTATGTATAATAGCCAGGTTTGAGAATAATCATGTGGACCAGCTTTAAAGAAATGAAATGTTTTGGTGACCTTTATTAGTCCCTAAACAGGACTGATGCCTATCCATACTGTGCTTAGAAGACAGAGGAGGGGCAGGCCAAGAGTAAAAGGAGTTGTGGGTTCTTTAGATGAGGATGCATCATCCAGAGTGTAATCCTCCTGATACAGAAAAAACAAAAACAATACATGAAACAGCAATAGCACCTGCGCAGTGACATCGTTAATATCATGATATTGACAAGGCGAGGCTTGGCAGAACTCAGACTCACAACCACACAACAAAGTTTTAAGGATTTTATTGCAAGTAAGCTGGAAGCAGGCTCAAAGTCTTTGATCGTCTCACTCACGTGATCAACTAGTGTCGGGACCGGAACTGGTAAGTCCACTCTAGTTTGGTAATGTGATGCAGACCGGCTGGTCTGAAAGGGGCTGAGACGAGAGGGAAAGTCCAGGTCCAGGCGTGAGGTCGTTACCGGTAGGTCAGAGGTCCGAAGCCAAAACCAGACAGGGAGAATCCAAAAGGGCGAGGTCCAGATGAGGGAAGCAAGGTCGGTAACGGGAGGTCAGAGTCCAAAGCAGTATCAGGCAGGGAGCAGGCAAGAGACGATGGTCTTGAAACAGGCAAGGGTCGAGATCAGGCATGAACGAGAGAAGTACGCTGGACATTTACTTGCGGTAAGGCTTTCAATAATCTGGCACTGAGGTCTGTGAGCTGTGGGTATTTATGGTGACAGGAACAGGTGAGACAGATGAGACTAATTGTGTGGGCATGGTAACATGGGCGTGGCTTGGACTGTGGAAAGTTACGTGACTGTGGCAAGAGGCGTGGCAGGAACAGATGGAGCTGTGACAGAGCCCCCCACTAAAGGCCCGGCTCCTGACGGGCCGCCCGGTTGACCCGGATGAGCCCTGTGGAAGTCTCTGATGAGTGTCTTATCGAGAATGTCTTTAGCAGGAACCCAAGAGCGCTCTTCTGGGCCGTATCCCTCTCAGTCGACCAGATAGTGGATCTGGCGGCCCCAACGTCTCGAACGGATGAGCCTCTTCACGGTGTAGGCCGGGCCGCCATCGATGAACCGGGCGGGTGGAGGGGGTCTGGAGGAGGGACTGAGTCCAGACGTCTTCATGGGCTTAATTCTTGGTACGTGGAATGATGGGTGAAACCTGGTAGCTCTTGGTAGCTGTAATTGGACTGCAATGGGGTTGATGATTTTAGAGATGGGGAACGGGCCAATGAACCTGGGAGCCAGCTTGCGTGATTCCACCTTTAATGGAAGGTCTCGGGTGGACAGCCAAACCTTCTGCCCAGGCTGATACTCGGGTTGCTGAGAGCGTCTCCGGTTTGCTGCGCAGGAGTACACCGCCGACGTCTTTAACAGGGCTTTTCGGGCCCTGGTCCAGGTTCGGCGACACCTGTGAGCAGCAGCAAATGCCGAAGGAACCCCAGCCTCTCTCTCCTGGATCGTGAAGATCGGGGGCTGGTACCCAAAGACTGTGTAGAACGGGGAGAGACCTGTAGCAGCAGAAGGAAGACAGTTCATGGAATGCTCCACCCAAGGTAAATTGCTTGACCATTTAGCGGGTTTGGTGGAGCAGAGCAGGCGGAGCTTGGTCTCGATTTCTTGGTTGGCCCATTCCGTCTGTCCGTCTGTCTGGGGATGAAAACCTGAGGACAGACTGATAGAGATGTCCAAAAGATTACAGAACTCCCTCCAAAACTTAGAAATAAACTGAGTCCCACGGTCCGAAACAATGTCTTTAGGTAGGCCGTGGAGCCTAAACACCTCCCTGGCCATAATCCCGGCCAGTTCCTTGGAGGACGGGAGCTTCTTCAGCGGAACCAAATGCACCATTTTAGAAAAGCAGTCTATGACCGTTAAAATAACAGTGTTACCTGAGGATGCGGGTAACCCTGTAATGAAATCCATTGCAATGTGGGACCAAGGACGAGAAGGGATGGGAAGTGGGCGAAGCAAGCCCACTGGGCGACGACGGGAGACCTTGGCCTGAGCACACTGGGGGCAGGCGGACACAAACTCCCGGACGTCTCTATTAAGAGAATCCCACCAAAACTGAGACCTAACCACAGACAAGGTCTTGGTGATACCTGGGTGGCAAAATATCTTTGAATTATGGCAGAACATTAATACTTTTGTTCTCAGCTCAGGAGGAACAAACATGCGGTCAGAGGGGCAGGTTGAGGGAGATGGGTGTTCCCGAAGTGCCTGACGGAGATCCTCCTCCAGTCTGGTGATGGACAGGCGTACCACCTGGGGTAGGATGAACTCCTCCGAGCTGTCCCTCTCCTCCGAATGTTCCTTTTCATAAATCCTGGACAGAGCATCTGCCTTCACATTCTTCTCGCCAGGCCTGTAGGTGAGATGAAAGTTGAACCTTGAAAAGAACAGTGCCCACCTGGCCTGACGAGCGCTGAGTCTCTTGGCTGTCTTCAGATACTCGAGGTTCTTGTGGTCGGTCCATATGACAAAATGCTCTTGAGCTCCCTCCAGCCAATGCCTCCACTCCTCCAAGGCCAATTTAACGGCAAGAAGCTCTCTCTCGCCGACATCGTAATTTTGCTCTGCAGGAGATAATCTTTTAGAAAAGTAAGCACAGGGGTGGAGCTGTTTGTCCTCCAAGACCTGGCTTAATACCGCACCCACCCCTGAACTTGAAGCATCAACCTCCACGATGAAAGGTTTGTTTACATCGGGGGAATGCAAAATAGGAGCCTGAGTGAAACAATCCCTGAGTTTGTTGAATGCTAGCTGTGCCTGCTGATTCCATATGAACTGGGTCTTGATGGAGGTAAGTGCGTGAAGCGGTGCTGCAACCTGGCTAAATCCTTTGATAAACTTTCTATAGAAATTTGCAAAACCCAAGAAACGCTGCAAACCCTTTCTGTCAGAGGGAACCGGCCAGTCTCTGATAGCGGTGACCTTAGATTGGTCCATTGACACCTGATCAGGCAAATATTAAATCCTAAGAACGAGGTAGATGATTGGTGGAACTCACATTTTTCAGCCTTAAACAAACAACTTGTTCTGAAGGAGTCTAAGCAAAACTCTCCTAACATGGTCCTTATGTGCCTTAAGGTCTTGCGAGAAGATGAGTATGTCATCAAGGTAAACGAACACGAACTGATTAATCATGTCCCGTAAGATGTCATTAACTAGTGACTGAAAAACTGCGGGAGCGTTGGTGAGTCCAAAAGGCATTACTAGGTATTCGTAGTGTCCAGAAGGTGTGTTGAATGCCGTTTTCCACTCATCGCCCTCTCTGATGCGAACTAAATGGTAAGCGTTACGTAAATCTAATTTTGTAAACACCTTAGCCCCTTGAATAAGATCGAAGGCGGATGACATGAGTGGTAATGGGTACTTATTTTTAATAGTGATGTTATTTAACCCTCTATAGTCTATACATGGTCTTAGGGACCCGTCCTTTTTGCCTACAAAAAAGAAACCTGCTCCAGCTGGTGACACAGATGGTCTAATTATACCTGCCTGAAGACTCTCATTTATGTACTTGGTCATAGCCTCATGTTCTGGGCGAGACAACGAAAAAAGGCGACCACGAGGTGGAGCTGCACCTGGGAGTAGGTCAATGGGACAGTCATAAGGCCGGTGTGGAGGTAACGAGGTGGCCTTAGTTTTATTGAATACCTCCTTAAGGTCCAGATATTCCGGGGGTACCTTGGTGATGTCTGGAAAGCTCTCAGGTTTGCTGTTGGCAGGTTCTGATTCCACGATGGCATCCAATAGACATGACGCCGAACAAGATTCTGCCCATCCTGTGATCTCCCGTTGTTTCCAGTCAATCTGGGGGTTGTGCTTCTTCAGCCAGGTAGCGCCTAAAATGATAGGCAGATCAGGGGAATGAATCACAAAAAACTTGATTTATTCATGGTGATTCCCGCAAATTGACAACTGAACAGGACTGGTCTCACAATTGTCCTGAGCCAAAACATGACCATCAAGAGCCGTAATTCTGTGATCACTTGGTGACGGAATTATCTCTATACCTAGACTCTTGGCAAAAGTCAGGTCAATGAATTCAGAATCCGCTCCGGAATCTATGAAAACCGTGGTAGTAGTCTTACTACCCTGGACCGACAGTTCAGCAGGCAGAATTAACATGGAGGAGAAATTGTATCTACTTACCGGGCTCAGCAGGACTCTCCTGGATCCTACTGAGCCTGGTCTTTTACTGGACAATTTCTCACGGCATGTCCCTTGGCTCCACAGTAAAAACAGAGGTTTCCGGCTCTTCGTCGTGAACGCTCCTCCAAAGATAACTTGGTTCGTCCGATCTGCATGGGTTCCTCAGTGGTGATGACTCCGGTAGGTGTACTGGATTCCTGGGGTATGGATGGCCTGAAATCCATGGCACGGCTCCTGGAAGACAGGTTGCACTTCCTCTCCTGTTTATGTTCAGTTAACCGGAGGTCAATACGGGTCGCCAGCTCCTCTAACTCCCTTAAACTAGCGGGACGATCCCGAGTAGCCAGCTCGTCCTTTATCTCCTCATTTAATCCCTGAAAGAAGGCGTCCGTTAATGCTGATTCGTTCCAGTGACTATCAGCAGCCAAAGTGTGGAACTCAATAATATAATCAGTGACGCTTCCTCTTCCTTGCTTCAGTGAAAACAACCTACGAGCTGCTTCTCGCTCGGGTGTAATTGGACTAAACACCCTACGAAGTTCTGTGGCAAAGTCCTTGTAATTATAACAAAATAACACGTCCCGTTGCCAGGCTGCTGTGCCCCAAAGTTTAGCCTTGCCTGACAACAAAGAAACCACGTAAGCAACCTTGGCTCTTTCAGACGGGAAAGACGAGGGTTGTAACTGGAAGTGAATCTCACATTGAGTCAAAAACGGTCGGCATTGTTCTGACTCACCAGAAAAGTTTTCAGGTGGGGGAAGCTTCGGTTCATGCATCGGCGAAACGAATGAGCGAGTAGTAGCCGGAGGAGCTTGTGAAACGGCGTTGATTCTATCACTCGACAGGTCGCGGATTAGCCGCATCATTTCCTGCATGTTCACCTCTAACCCGGAAATGGCTCCCTCAACGTTGTTGCGCCAGCGTTGTTCGTCTGAGTTCATGTTAGTTTCTGGCCAGATTATTCTGACAAGGCAAGGCTTGGCAGAACTCAGACTCACAACCACACAACAAAGTTTTAAGGATTTTATTGCAAGTAAGCTGGAAACAGGCTCAAAGTCTTTGATCGTCTCACTCACGTGATCGACTAGTGTCGGGACCGGAACTGGTAAGTCCACTCTAGTTTGGTAATGTGATGCAGACCGGCTGGTCTGAAAGGGGCTGAGACGAGAGGGAAAGTCCAGGTCCAGGCGTGAGGTCGTTACCGGTAGGTCAGAGGTCCGAAGCCAAAACCAGACAGGGAGAATCCAAAGGGCGAGGTCCAGATGAGGGAAGCAAGGTCGGTAACGGGAGGTCAGAGTCCAAAGCAGTATCAGGCAGGGAGCAGGCAGGAGACGATGGTCATGAAACAGGCAAGGGTCAAGATCAGGCATGAACAAGAGAAGTACGCTGGACATTTACTTGCGGTAAGGCTTTCAATAATCTGGCACTGAGGTCTGTGAGCTGTGGGTATTTATGGTGACAGGAACAGGTGAGACAGATGAGACTAATTGTGTGGGCATGGTAACATGGGCGTGGCTTGGACTGTGGGACTGTGGAAAGTTACGTGACTGTGGCAAGAGACGTGGCAGGAACAGATGGAGCTGTGACAGATATGTCATGCACTGCATACAGCTACGTGCATTTAGCATAACTCAAGCAAACATAGCTAGTCATCTGTTGTTTTTTTTACAGGCAAAGCCCAGAGTGAGCCCATCACAATGCACAACAGACTGAGTTCTGAGGTTTGAGCTTCGGCACTTCGTCTCATACCAAACTTTCAAGTCAAACTTCTTCCAGCCCTCAGAGCAGGACACTGGACCTGCACCTTTACAGTCAGTCAGAGTCTGATTCAGACAAAAAGGCAATCTGTTGACCAAGAGGCAAACAAGGTGACAGGTGGCAGGAAGATGGCCACCACAGCTAACGGGCATTCAGCAACAAAAAATGGCTCTAACTCAGTCATCAGGGTAAAGTTTGATGCGTCAGTAACTGAGAGTTTTTCTCAACACATAAGACTCTGAGCGTGAACACATCTTGAGAGCTCTCCCAATAATTGCATAATATCATTTACAAGGTTCAGCTCCATCCCTTTTTATAATGTGATCTTAGTGTAAATCTCTGGTATGAAAGGCAGCAGGCGATATGTATTTGTTCAAGGAATGCTAAGCTTTTAATGTAAACTAAGGAATGGCAGGTTTAGTTTACCTCCCTGATACAGCTGGTTGCTGAGCACAACTATTCTGTTGAGTTTGGGGGAAAATATCCCACTTTAACAAGACTCACACACAACTTCATGATGAACTAAGAAAGGAAGGTTGTTGTACATCATGAGTGATAATGGTGATTTTCTGATGTAAGCTGGGCTCTGTAGGTACGGTTGATGTTAACAGGAGTAACAGTGTTTAATGAATCTCTGAAAGTTTTTCAAAGATCTGAGGGGGAATCTCATGTTCTGTTTCTGAGAAGGGAATTGGTGACTATTGGTGGCTTATTGGCTTCTTAAAAGGATGCCCTATTTTATGTCCCTGACTTCCCAATTCAACAATCACAATCTGCAGGCAACGGTAAGACTAAAAATTCCTCCTGAATGTATCACAGGCCCAACAGGAGGTGCAGCAAGCAGCGCTGTCAGTCTGTTATCTGTACATGGGTTGTGACACAGTGGGCTCTGGGTCCTCAGGGAGAACAACTGAGAAATCCAAATGCAGTTAAAGTGGAATAAATAACTAACTAAATAAATACATAGAAAGCATCTTAAAACACAAAAGCTCTTGACATCATGTCATGTTTATTAAAGATCCTTAAAGCAAACATTAAATCGCTGTCCTGAACTTTATCAAATGGTGTCATGGACGGTGGAGAAGGAGGCGAACCCAGAGCGCAGACTCATTTAGAAAATAAACTCATTTATTTAGAAATAAGGGAAAACAAAACAAAAGGCTGACGTGGCAGCAAAACAAAGCATAAACTAAAACCAGGACGAGATCAAGACAAGAAGGGAGAGTGAACCATGAACTGCAGGTAACAATGATCCGGCCAGGAAGTGGAGAAACAGACTGGGTTTAAAGGCAGAGGAAAGGGAGCTAAGTGGGCACAGGTGAGTGATGAGTGATGACATTGCTGACAGGTGGAGATGGGTGTGACAGAAAACCAAGAGAGAACTGAGAGTGAGTTGATCATGACATAACAAAACACAAGGAACAGACAGAACAATACCTAGATAAAAAGATGACTAAAACCATCACCCAAACAAGAACCAAAAACAATCCCAGAAAACAAAGCATGAGAGCATAGGGACAAAACAAAAACAAGACACTAGAATTCATTACAAATGGTGGCTTTTGAAAGCGTTTCCTCCAGATATATCGATATGCAGATCTGATATTTGGGTTTGCACTCAGTGTAAATGAATCCACTGAAACCACACAGAAGCTTGGGTCACATGACTGCCCTACATTAGGCTGGCTGTAATCTGTGTGGGGAAACAATGGCCTAGACTCTGACATACTCAGGTTCAGAGTCTTTCCATTGGGTGATCCCACCCACTTCCAGGTCAACTGTTCGGCCCCTTTTTGGCCGGGATTCCAAACGAGCTGAGCCAAGCTGAAATTGTGATGTCAGCAGACTGCAGGCGTTTGATTGGCCAGAGAGCAACATCAATCATGAGAGCAACTCTTTAACAAGAAACCCATCATTTTATTAATCTCACAACTGCAGCATTTTTTGTTGTTTGCTTTATAAAAAGAAAGATTATACATAAATATATATATATGTATGTATTAAAATGGTAAAATAGCAACATGTAAACAACACTGAGACTATATGATATGAGGAGGAGGAGGTACGGGCGTTTCTGTGGTTTTCAGCTGAACACAGTATTCAGATGAAGCTAAACCAAACAAACTTGATTTACGGGCTGAACTATATCAAATGGTACATTTTAAAGAGTTTACTTGAGATATATTGATACACAATTGATATGCAGGTACTCACTCAGTGTAAATGAATCCACCAGAAAACTGACCTACATTAGGCTGGCCATAATCTGTCAAACCTCTGTCAAAAATGTGGCAAAACTGGGCCAGCAAAGTATCTTGGACAAGATGTTTACATGGAAACATAGGAGTAAATCTGCTGCTAAATGAGAAAGAAAATAAAATGTAAGACTGTTGTCAAGAATAAATATCAGGTATGAAGCTGGTGATGGAGCGCCATTCAGACAGAGCCTAAACACACAGCTTTTGCAAAACTTCTTCTAGACTGTTACATTTACAGTTTCAGTCTAACCAGTCTTTTTATATAAATACTTTATTCAACAAATCTGAATGAAAGTATATACCAATACCTCATAACTGTCCAACTTCTCCATCCCAAATGTTTCCTCCACGGATGTCGCCAATGGTAACTTATTTTCAGCAATTTTCTGTAGGTAAACAAAAGTGCATGATATTTGGCAGCAGTTTAGAAATTTTGAATTTGCTAAAGGATACATTAACCATCAATGTGAGAATTGAATTTTTTCAAAGCTCTTCATGACTTTGCAAGAGTACATTTAAGTTAAGTGAGCTAAAAAAGCAAGAGTTAAAGCTGTTCACTTTCTCCTCTTTCTCCATGCTTATTTAAAACAAGTGCTGTAGTTAATCAGCTAACACAGCTGAAAAGGTCAACACTGACACCAGACTGGTTGAATGGTTCACAGTGGGAGTTGAGGGGAGGACTGGATCAAATCCTCCCATTAACCTCCAGTAAATGGTGGAACCTTTATGATTTTTAAATGTATTTCTTCTTTTTACAATTTCAGCCTGTTTCCTGAAAAACAGCTGATGTATTATGTGCAAAATATATGATTTCCAGAATGGGATCTATGGAAATCTCTCATATTATCCCTGATGCTTTCTATGTTTTTGGTCTGATCTCATCCTGGTCGTGTAGTTGGTCTGGATGAAGAATCAGATTTATCAGGAGCTCAGTTTTATCTGAAAATCCCAACAACAACATATTTTCTCAGTGTTTCCTGGATATGCGCAGCCATACATGCTCATTTATGTATGCATGCAGTGTACATGCGGAGAGGGTGGGGGTGGGGAAAGCAGCCTGCAGCCTCACAGGGAGGAGAGCAGTGGAGGTAGTGATTATGTAACACATAGTTACATAAAAGTTATCTCTACAATTAAACACAAGACCGGTGTCTTGATAACACAGGACACGCTGCCTCATTTAGAAACAATATTTACAGAAAGCTTCAGTGTTCTTTCTGTGTTAGTATTGGATTCCTGGAGGGGAGCGTTGGATGAGCGCACATCTTATTCATACATTGGTCTTCTTGAATGTCATTACTTCATCGTGAATGGGATATGTGTATTTGCTGAAAATGAGCCCACCCCTCTTCTCCATGAACATTTACAACATCAAGCCCCCCCTTCCCTTGCCCATCTCCAGCTGCCTCTGTGGTTAGGAGGAAGTGGAGTGTCTGTGTGTGGACTGAAATAAATGGGTCAAGCTTTCAGCAGCGGGTCGGCCTGCTGAGTGTTTCTGTGTGCAGGGTCCCTCTCCACCACTGTCAGAGGGAATGTTCCCTGTGGATCAGAATTGGCTGCTGATACAACACAGCAGCAGCCAGCAGGAAGTCATTAGATTAATATTTCGCCTCCATGTTCACCCATCATGGAACCACTGTTCCTTTCTTTTATCACAGAACTTTGAAATCTTCAGGCCTGTTTACACAGAACCAATCTCCTTTTTCGATGTTGATTGGAAAAAAGTTACATGTTTACACAGTGCTGCTGTGCTTGTTGAACCCACTGTAGTTCCCATGCCAGGCCACCAGTTGGCGCTGACATGCACATGTTCTCAGACAGTTAGGTTGGGTTGTTGCTACATGTTGAGAAGGTTGAGCAGCACAAACAGAACTCTGCTATCCACCATTGTTACTGTAGTTGATGGGCTCCTGCACGTGCAGAACAGCTACTGACTGCAGCTGGCTGTAGTGAGCGTGTGTCATTTTGCACATTGTGGCTTCCTTTCAAATGCAAATGGAAGGATCTGAAAAGTTTCACTCTGAGACCTGGGTTAAGAAAGTTTCAGCTGTTGTTGTGTAAATGAACAGCCAAACCATAACAGTTTACAGAAAAACAGCCTCATGTAAATGGCTTTTTAGTCTTCAGATTTTTTCACAATTCTTCTCGTAAACATATTAGTACTCCAAAGGACATTTTAGACACATTAAAGTGAGGTTCTGTGGAATAGTTGTGAACTTTTCCTGTCCACACAGGAATAGCATTTTGTAGATATACAAACAATTGTTACTGTTTCAGCTTTGTGTCCACACGGAAACCTGAAAGCCATCATGGCGTTCTCGTGTGGACAACCTAAACCTTTTTGAAAATGATGACATCATAGCCGCAACTTCTGCCCAACCTCCAGCACTAATATTGACAGATGACATGTTTGTGTTTGTGTTGCAGAGCCCAGTTGCTCCTTCATGTACGGTATACTCCAGCAACATAAGGGATGACAATGTTTTCATGTTTGTTTTACTTTTCCTCCCCAAACAAATGCAAAAAGATTGTCATCCTTTATGTTGCTGGAGTATCTGAGAAACTCAGAGGGATTTTCTCCAAACACAACATCCAGGTACATTTCAAACCCAACAGGACTCTAAGACAGAGGCTTTGGGTGTTTTGTCCATCCGAAGGACGGACAACCTTCAACCTTCTCAACATGTAGCAACAACCCAACCTAACTGTCTGTGAACATGTGCATGTCAGCGCCAACTGGTGGCCTGGCATGGGAACTACAGTGGGTTCAACAAGCACAGCAGCACTGTGTAAACATGTAACTCTTTTCTAATCAACATTGAAAAATCTCTTATGTTTCCAGGAGATTGGTTGGGTGTTTTGTTAGCTCTTCAGGACAGGACTCAGCTGTTCACCAACACCTCTAGGATAAGAGACTGTTTTTGGGACCAAAATGTTTATATTTTGGACCGAGAAGACATGGTTTGGAAGGGGAGGTAAAGGAAGCCATTTATGTCAAACAAGAGAAACCAACATTAAACACAGGAGGAGGTCTCAGATTCCAGCTTTCTGAAACTTACAATGGCACATTAAGCCTGATACGCAGTCATTTTCATTCCAATTAACACCATCATTCATGGGAGCAAAGCGTCTTGTCTGTGAGGCTAACAAAGATGCTAACGACTCTTCAGTGAGAGGCACATGAGTTCAAACTGCACATGAATTCACTTTACATAACCGAGCATCTCATGAAGATTAAAAGCTTGTTCAGGTTTTTGAATTAAGAAAGCTCCCTGGATGGGAAACAAACTGTCTTCAGCTACAGAATAGAAGTCCAGTTGTTTTCTTTATTTTTTTTCTTTATTTATCTTTACATTTTGAGGCAATTACTGCAATCAAGCATTTTTTGTAACTCTCTCTGAGACATCTGTACCTGACCACAAGTATTGTGGTTTACTCATTGTGAGCTATCTTGTCTAAGGTTGGAAAGGTTCTTTCTTCAGACTGCAGGTTTCAGGTTTCTCCTTCCATGGGTCTTCAACAGGCTTTAGACCAGGGTTCAGACGGTCACTTCAGAATAGACCAATGTTGTGTTCGGAGCCTTTCCTGGATGCTTTTGCTGTGGCACAGAATCAAAGTTAAGTTTAAGTTTAACTTTAGGCAGCTTTAATAATTTCATTTCATTTAAAAAAACAAAGCGAAAAAAAATACAAATAATATAAATGAAAGTCAGCAGATGTAAGACAAAATCCATGAGTGAAAGAGAGGAAGGCAGGTAAAACATTTGGTTGGCCCACATCTGGAAGAGAAGAGCATGTTCTCTGCATCCAGGCCACATTATGAAACATTTCACTGAAACATTAACTCTAATCACCGAGACAAATCATAAGATGAAACAACATCCACAAAAGGCTATTGTAAAAATAGATCTAAGTGTAACCTGTGCTTACAGCTACTTTTAGCTACACTTCTCTGTGACAGAACAAACACTGATCTGCTTCTGTCTGCAGAATATCGCTCAGCAAAAAATAGTCTGAAATCAAGTATTCCAGGTAGGAGTACAGAACCGAAATTCTGTTCCAGTGTTTGGCATAAAACATGGTGGTTTGATGATGTAAATGTCCGTCAGAAAACGCAGATCTCACCTCCTGTGTGTTGCTTATAAGCCCTTACATTGTGTAAATGTGACAGGTCACACTTCTGTCTGCCATACTGCCCTCCGGTTACTCTACACATCACCATGGCAAATAGCAAGATCCATAAGTTTGAAGACCCAGACCTAGCTTTTGAGTTTTACTTTGAGTTAAACGTCTGTGGATTCTCGTGCAGAGACTGTCACGGAGCTTCTTGTGTTGGTGTGTGTGGCAGCAGCTGAGATCCAGCTACAACCCAGCTGTGTGTCGGGTTTGTTTCTGCTCACAGTCACTTAATGCTGCTACATACTCTGCAAGAACCTTTCAAGAGCCAAGAAGCATGTTCTCGCTCCCTGGGCTGCAACAAAATAATAACATCAGTTTATTTTTCTCACAGCCCTGGTTTGGGAGTTCAACACATCAGCTAGGTGGAATTTTTTTTCTTGTGTGGTGTTTGACATTTGTTGTGTGATTGGGCCAGAAATTTGAAGACGATAACCAAGTTTGTACACTTTCCAGGAGTTCTTCACTTGAGTTTCCCATGAAGTATGAAATGTCATGTCCAGAGTGAACTGTATCCATGCTCCTGCCACCTGGAGAAAATGTACATTGTTCTTGATTCTTGCGGAGTAAGCAACGAGCCTTACTTGACTGATTATGGTGACAGTGTTTTACTGAAAACACAGAAGAAAAAGTACTGTTTACCCAGGGCCCACAGCAGGGAGGGGCCCTCAAAAACCCTGGAATAAAAGGTTTGTTGAAATTTTGAAATAAATAGTGTTATAATGAGATTCACCCTAGCTGGATGAAATGTTTAAAAGACTGAATTTAGCATTAACAGTGATGATGGATGTTCTCCAAGGCCCCTATCACTCCTTTAAAAAGATACAAAATGGCTTATTCCACACCCCCCACCTGAGTTACATTTACTGTGATCCGATAAGGAACAGGCGGCAGGAAAAAGTCACGTCTTTCCACAAGAAAGGGAAATCAGGCTACCAGAAAAGAGCAGAAAGAAAGGAGAGGGAGGTGGGGGAGCAGCTGCTTCCTCTTTTCTTAGAGAAGACAGGTGAGCAGCACAGCTGAGTTAATTCACCTCCAGTTAGTTTGTTGTAAAAAAAGGCCATGTCCTGGATGACCGACATCAGCACACAACTGAACTAAAACACAGTTTGAGTAAAAGCAGCACATCAGCACTTTTATAAACATAAATTAATTACTGTCATAAATTCATTAGTTTCTAAAGTTATTACTGCCAATCATCTAACACTGAGATGTCGCAGACCTCACACTTTAACTTTGAACTGACATCTTAGCTCTTTCCCAGTGATTGTTAAAGACTTATTTACTTGTAACCTAAAAACTGTGAAGATCCCACTGTTGTCACGCCACGTTTACATCAAGTTTTTATTGTATGTTAGTCTATAAGCAGGTTAGGCTGATCCTTATCCATTTTCCTTGTGGCAGAGAGAGAGCTATAAGAAGTGACACCATTTTTGTTGTTTTATTTTGTTTTTCAGAACTTTATTTGTTGTCAAACAATACAATTGTAAGTTTAAAGAAAGAAAGAGGAAACTTACTTATCAAACGGGTAAGATTTGTCTTGTGTCTGCAAGCAAAGCTTCTCTTCTCGTTTCATTGCTTCTGCTGCAGGTTGCGTTTGTCTTTGACCTGACACCTCTGGGCCACTGTAATAATCAAGCTGCAAATAACAACGTGTTTTGATTTTGTTTCCGTGTGGGGAGAGGTGGTGCAGTGTGAATTTGATGATGATGGTTAATGTTTGCTGGGAAACTCTAAGTCCTAACAAGAAGCCATGCAGAGCATCAGGACTGCAGTGTTATGTGTTTCTCTGGGACATGGCTGCAGGATCAGATCCCCTGCCAGGCTTTCTGACCATACTAGGCTTCTTCAGATCGGCTGTAAGACAGACCGCTAAGAGACAGCAATCAGCATCTGTACCAACTCTTTAACGAGACCAGGATAATGAGCTACAACAACATTTCATTTCTTTTTAGCATTAATAGAGTATTTTGGATTGGCGGGTTGTTTCAGGTTGGCACCTACCCCATACTTCTGGACATAAACAGTGTCAGTATGTGGGTCAGGTTTTTCCTGTGCTTTTCTTTTCTTGTGATCCTTGTGTTTGTTTAATAGGATATGTTTTTGTGTGGTTTTGCTTCCTGTGCCCTCCGTGTTCCTTATTCCCTCAGTTCAGCTCCTCAGTGTTTTTTCTTACTTCTCGCTCCAGCTGCAGTTAATCTCCCACTCACCCTCAGCCTTTATATTCTGTCACTCTCATCCTATCTTCACTGGTTTCCTGTTGGTCTTCACCACAGTCAGGTTTGTTTCTTGGCTCTTTGTGATCAGCAGTGTTTGTTATAATAAATCTGTTTTTGTTTTGGAGAAGATGAGCCTGGGCTCTGGGTTCCTTTCCTTATATCCTGATATGCAGGCGTTGTTCCACTTCTGCTCTTTAATCAAAGCAGACCCTGGCACTTTTTAATTCCAGATAAGAGACAATGCTCTTTTTTTTTCTCACAAATTCACCATCTCTACACTCACATTGATGTTTTTTTAGTTGACAGGAAGCTGCTTTCATCAATTCCAGACTGTAAATCTGATGCTATTGTGGTCTGGGACTATGCTTCAGTCTGAATGTTTGTTTCCAGACATTAGCTGCGAGACCACCATGGAGTCTTGACACACATCTACTCAACTTTTCCTTTCAGGTTAATAAAGGTCACATTGTTTCATTGTTTGAGAAACAATGAAAGCTTTTTAAGGGGGGAGTTTATTTCTTATAGGGCCCATCAGAGAAAATTGTGAAGAGAGAAACTCGCTCGGCTATCTGAGCGCATTGTGTTTTTAGATTATGTATACGAAACTTTCAAATGGTCCGACATGTCTTTGCAAGCCGAATATGATCTCATCACATCACAGCACACGCCTGAACCTTTACTTAATTCAGTATCCACATTTTATGAACAGGGAGATACTAGGACAAATATCTGCCTTCCAGTTTATAGCTCAGGTTGAAACTGGTGCAGGAGTAACATCACATCCATGGGAAATAAATACAACTTTTGTAGAATTTTATGACCAACTCTACTTTTTATTTATTCATTTTTTTTAAATCTTAGTTTAACCCTAATTAACTCAGTTTATTATATCTTAGTTTGGTTTTCCTTAGCTTATTTTATTATGACTTAGTTTATTTTATCCTGCTTTATGACTTTAGTTGAATTAGTGTTATCTCCAGCCTGTGCTTTTATGTTAACCTGTTTTCATGCATGATGCTATTTTTATGACTTTAGTTGAATTAGCTGATTATTTTGAATTATTGTGTGTTTTTCATGATGACTGTATTTTTGTGTTTTCATGCTGTAAAGCACTTTGAACTGCTTTGTTGCTGAAAAGTGAACAAATTTGACTTGCCTTGCCATCTGATTGCTCTCATGTTTCTGCAGACCTGATCTCCTCCGTCAGCAGCATTAACACAGCAGCTCTGAATCAAATTTTGGCAAAGGAAATGGACCATTCTACGAAGACAATATAAAGCAGTAAAACCCAGATTCAGACGGCTTACCATCTGAATTCTTTAAAACCTTTTGGTTTATGTAATAAATGGTATCATGACTTATGAAACAAACTAAATGTCAAAAGTCAGTATAAAGAGCCATGAAAGCAATAATACTTTTGGAACTATTTACAATGAGGCTAATAAAATAGCCTCCAGTGTAAATATACCATCAGAAACAGTGAGAAGAAAACAGGAAGTGGACAGAAGATCAGAGGATCAGACTGGGATGAAAAGGACTGTCTTCCTGTTACTTTTCTCTGTCGGCTGCTGGGCAGTGATTCTAGGCCTTTCCAGTTATCTCATAACGACATCTTATCTCATAATTATCAGATCCATGTCTCGTAATTATGAGATAAGATGCCTTTATTGCTTTGGTGAAAGGGTGAATACGCTTCCGTAAAGCCTGAACCTTAATATCTGACAGAACGGAGTCTAGTTCAAAGCGTAAAAACTACAATCCCAAAATGCCCCGGGAGACAGAAGCCAGACGGCGATTGGTGGAGAGGCGCGTGACGACACAGGTTGTGGTCCATTTATCCGCGAGCTTGTGTGGCTCGCGCGCAGACAGGACTGGCGGTGAGGTGAGACGAGCGGCGCTCAGCAGCATCCAGCTTGTTGAAGGTGGGTGTGACTGGCAGCATCTCTGCCTCAGGTCTGTAAGGGATTACACAGGTCAGGTCGGTGTTTTTTATGTCCTTGTTTCTGAAGTACCGCGGTTCAGGTGGGAAGCTTGGATATTGTTGGGTGTTTTTGGTGTCTCGGTTTGGCGGGCTGAGGGAGGCAGACCGACGACATTTGATTTTCTCGGCTCGGATTCGCTCCTCGTGTGAAAAGCTTGTTTTAAGTCTGCAGAAGTCTCCTGGCTGAGCGCCCCTTTGTTTGTCTGCAGCTGCTCGTCCAAAGCGCCATTGTGTGCAGCTGCTTGTTGTTAGACTGAGCTGAGTCTCATCAGCTGCCATCTGCATGGAATGAGAAACGAGGCGACAGGGTTTGAAATTAACTCAATTTATTGCGTTTTTTTACATGTGCTAGGTAAACAAACAAGCAGCCATTAGCTTTAATGCAAAGCCAAGGGAGGGGTCTCTCTGATGAAGTGAATCAATGACCTGACAGCTGAGTTCAGGATTCTTGAGCTGGCTTTGTCTCCATCTGTCCCTTACCCCCCCCCAGCTCCAAACACATGGTGCTGGAACAGGTGCTCCCTGATGGTGAGGAGGATGATTTTCTGTGGATCTGCCTCTTCCTCTCACGGTTATTGGATTATTTCTGGGTTCGTCTGCACCTGGCACTGCCTCCCCCACCACAGCCTTTTGTTTCAGCAGAATGTGACTTTTTTGTCTTGTCTTGAGAACTAGCAGGCAGCAGATTGGCCCCGGAGAGGCCCCTCCCTGCGTGTCTGAGGCGGGCCCAGTTGCTCCCACATCCTTCTGAATGTCGGCGAACATCAACAAAGGCGCTGAATGTCTGGGCTGGGTTTGTGTGGATGGATGGGCGGTGGTTGCTTGCAGGGATCAGTGTTGCCACCTGGTGTCACTAGTGGGCTTTAATTTGCACAAACTGTGTAAACCATCCACTAGAGGCTGCTGGATTCAAATGGTATTTTTCTCCCAAACACAACCATATGTGTGACTGTTTTTGTTTTTTTCTCTTTTAGGTGTTTTGACCAGCAGCACACTTTAAAAATGGCCACTGCTGAAGGTAAACCTTGTTCCAATGAAAACCTAATTCTAACTGGGTGGAAACTGTCAGTGTCTTTGTTTTTATTTTTATAGATATCCAGGTGAAGGAGCTGGACAAGCGAGCTTCTGGCCAGGCGTTCGAGGTCATCCTGGGTGCTCCCGCCCCTGATGGGAAAGGAGAGTTCCCCCTGTCTCCTCCCAAAAAGAAGGACGTCTCACTGGAAGAGATCCAGAGAAAGCTGGACGCTGCCGAGGAGAGGCGTAAGGTAAACGCTTCACGTCTTCAGACTTGTTGCAGCCCTTTATTGAAATCATTGTGAATAAACTGAAACCAGCGCTTCCCATCCGTCAGAATCACGAAGCCGAGGTCCTGAAGCATTTGGCGGAGAAGCGTGAACACGAGAAGGAAGTGCAACAGAAAGCCATGGAGGAGAACAACAACTTCAGCAAGATGGCTGAGGAGAAGCTTAATCTCAAGATGGAGGCCAACAAAGAGAACCGCACGGCGCTCATGGCAGCCATGAATGAGAAATTCAAAGAGAAGGTTGGGCGTTTCTGCTAAACACAAGTGTACGAGGCAATCTGGTGCCAGATGTTTACTTCAACTTCTGTTTTTAATTTTCAAACAGGACAAGAAGTTTGAGGAGGTGAGGAAGAACAAAGAAACCAAAGACCCGTCAGAAGGAACCTCGGAGGACTGAAAGGAACAAACGGCCGTTGTATAGGGTTTTTTACGTATCCAAAGATTGATTTATTTTTTGTTCAGCCAGTATTGTTTTTCACTCTTCACCTTTTGAAATACAAGTTGTGAATATTTCGGATCTCCTGCTCTAAGTGTACTTGCGCTGGTTGTGGATCATTCCTCCCCGTGTTCTGTAGTCATCTGATATGTAGCTTCTGTCATCGCAGCTTCAGCCCCCCCCCTTTATTTTTTTTCTAAAATTAACTGCGTGTTCTTACCTTCGTGGGAAGCATGTTTCTATGCATCGATCTTTTTAATACCACCTGTTTCATAGTGCGTTTTAAAACTGTCTGTGAAGCACACCTGTTCTCGGCACTTACTGTATATTTAAAACGTAGCACAAGGTTCGATCGAGGTGTCTGTCTAATGCAGCTCTGCTGATTTTTCTCCTGCAGGTCATGTTTCTGTGCCACTTCTGTAAATAAATCTGGGCTCATCTTCAAAGCACATGACTCGTTGCTGTGAATTAACGTGGAAATGCAGAGAACGGCTCCGTCTAGAGTCTCGCCAAGCAGCTGTTTACACACGAAATGCAAAAGAGCAAAACACTTTGGCATTTCAATAAAGGGGGGGTAAAAAAGTGACTAGTTGACTTGAACTGTTGTACTAAAACAAATAAAGTGTAAGCTTCTTGGTTGCTGTTATTTGTCTGGTGTTTTTTCTGCTTTCTAAGAAAAACATTCTTCTTAATCTGATCTGATAAATTCAAGTCTGCAGTCAACCAGAAATCACTTTACTTGGTTTATTTTCACAATTAGTTTATTTTTCAAGTTGTAACTTGGTGTGTACAAATGTATCAATTTGAATACAAACTTTTATATTTAAAGGCTTGGTATTTGTTGAAGGAATGGATGTATGAAGGTGGGGTCATGGTCCAACCACTGTAGCTCCGTATCTGCTAAACATGTTAGTGTTTAATGTTGATTAGCTGCTGCAGCCATCTTGAATTGAGCCCACAAAGTAATCAGTTGCGGATGGACAATAATTTGAGTGTTTCATTAAAATCCATCCAGTGGTTCATGAGATATTTTGCTAACAGGTAATGCTGGAGTTTTAAGCAATGAGTAAAATGGCAAAAAGTCTGTATTTATACAGCTCCTTCCTGGTTAACAACAACACAACCCATCCACACTCACACAGAACTGCAGAAAGTCCAATCTGTGCTTTAAACTCCATTTCTGCAACAACGGGGCACGTCTGAGGGACTGGGGGTCTTTCCCAGGGACATGCCAACATGGCTGCCAGGAACTGAACCTCCAACTCTGTCATTAGAGGACGACTGCCCTAACCACACCACATTTTAGCTCCGTATCTGTGAAATGACTAAGCTATAACCACTTTTGTGTTCTCTAATATTAACTGCGAACGCCATCTTGAATCAGGCTGGTTTTAGAGGTTAATGAGTTGTATGTACATCCAATGATTTTCAGAGAATTTCATTCAAATTAGTCAGACGGAGAGCTTTAGAGTTTTCAGAACAACGCTCAACAAGCTGAAAGAACAAAGGAGCTGAGACATTTGGATTTTGTTTCTTTTGTTAAAAGAAATAAAAGTCTTTTGAAGGCAGGCCGCGACGAAAACCGGCGGTGGCGAGGAAGCTGAACAGCGAGATTGGAGACTGGTGGTTGAGTCATGCCGAGTGGACGTGGATCAGGCAGGGACAGAGGACCTGCTGGAACGGAGGACGTGGATGAGATTAGGAAATCCCTAAACTTCATGTCAGCAGAGCTAACTAAGCTAGCCTCACAACAAGAAAAGCTATTGGGGCTAATGGATGAAGTAAAAACACTGAAGTTGATGGTGCAGGAGAAGGACAGGAGAATATTTGAACTGGAGAAACGAGTGGACGACATGGAGCAATATTCAAGAAGAGACGAAGTAATTATAACTGGACTGAAGACTAAACATCGATCATACGCACGAGTCACTTCAGGAGGTATAACAACAGAAGAAGCTCCACAAGGCGAACTACAAACTCTTGAACAACAGGTACTGACCTTTTTACACAGTAAAGACATTCATATTCAAAAAGAGACAATATCCATCTGTCATACCCTGCCTAGCAAGGCAGACGAACCAAAAATTGTAATCAAATTTATCAGTAGAAAAATAAAAAATGACCTCTTAGTGCAAGGCAAAAAGTTGAAGGGAACAAAAGTGTACATCAATGAACATTTAACAAAAAAAAAATGGCAACATTGCGAGAGAGGCAAGGTTCTTAAAAAAACAGAAACACATCACAGCAACCTGGACACGAAACGGGCATGTCTGGATTAGAGTGGAAGAGGGGTCACAAGCAAAAATGATAAATGAGTTAAAGGAGTTAAAGGAGTTCAGGAGTGGACAAACATCATAATGAGATATCAGTTTGAATCAAAATGATCTAAAGCAAGTTACTGAAAATGGGCATAGTACACATTTAAAATATGGACATTCACAAAGATTCAGAGACTAAAATATATAATGTAGATGGTATGATAGATATAAATCTCTTTCCAGAAAATAATCACTGTGAATATTATAATGAAGAACAATTTAAGGGTAATAAAATGTTAAATGGAGGTCTATCAATAATTCATTTCAATAGCAGAAGTTTGAATGCAAATTTATCAAAAATAACAGACTATTTAAAACAGTTAAATAGACGTTTCAGTGCAATAGCAGTTTCAGAAACATGGTTCAACAATGAAAATATGAATAGTGTACAAATAGAAGGATATGAATTATATCACAGGAATAGAAACAATAAAAGAGGTGGGGGAGTTGCATTGTTTATCAATTCGGAAATAAAATGTAAGGTCAAGGATAGTATGTCAATAGCCATTGATGGTGTGATGGAAATGATTACAATTGAGATATTAAATGAGAATTCTAAGAATATAATAATCAGCTGTGTGTATCGTTCACCAGACGCAAATATAGAGCTATTTTCCGATAAAATCATTGAGCTCTTCGTAATGAGTTATAGTAAAACTGTTTTTTTGTGTGGTGATTTTAACATCGATTTAGGAAATCAAACTGATTCAAATATTATGTTTCTAAATACAATGTTTAGTTTGGGCCTCTATCCTTTAATATCGAAACCAACAAGAATTACAACATTAACTGCAACAGTGATTGATAATATTTTTACGAATGATAGAAACGGAGAGGTTTTAAGTGGACTTTTGACAACAGATATAAGTGATCATTTACCTGTCTTTACTTTTTATAAACATTATCAATGTACCAAACCGGCAGTTAAAACAAATAAGATAATGATAAACACAACAAAAAAAGCTTTGGATAAATTGAGAGAGGACTTAAAAAAACAAAGCTGGCAAAAAGTGTATGTTGGTGATGCAAACAGAGCATATAATGTATTTATGAATATTCTGGGAACTCTGTACGAAAAAAATTGTGTGCAAAAAAAATCTGTAAGGAGAGATGTTGTTGACAAACCATGGGTGACTAAAGGGTTGAAAAATGCTTGTAAAAAAAAGAATCATTTGTATTCATGCTTCTTGAAATTAAGAACAAAAGAAGCAGAAAACAGATACAAGACATACAAAAATAAGTTGGTATGGATTATAAGAAAACATAAGAAGGAATATTACAGTGATTTATTAAATAAGAGTAACGGTGATACGAAAGAAACATGGCGAATAATGAATAGTGTTTTAAATAATCATAAAATGAAATCAGGTATTTCACAATATTTTATAAAGGATAACAAGGAAATTCATGATCAAAGTGAAATAACAAATGAATTTAATCATTATTATGTAAATGTTGGTCCAAATCTTGCAGCAAAAATACCAAAGGTTGACAGTGACGTGAGTCATACAGTCAGGGGTTGTGTCAACAGCATCTTTCTTGGAGAAATTGATGAAGAAGAAATATTGAGTATCGTAAAAGAATTTGCAGATAAAAGGTCAAAAGATTGGAGTAATATGGATATGATGGTAGTGAAGGAGATAATTGGTTGTGTTATTGAGCCATTTACATATATATGCAATTTGTCATTTTTAACAGGAATTTTTCCAGATCATATGAAAATAGCTAAGGTAATTCCTATATATAAAAATGGAGAAAAATGTGTGTTTAGCAATTACAGACCAATATCATTGCTGCCACAGTTTTCAAAGATTTTAGAGAAATTATTTGTGACAAGATTGGATCAATTCATCAGCAAACATAATATTTTAAGTAGTAGTCAATACGGATTCAGAGCAAAAAACTCCACAGCAATGGCTCTTATGGATTTAATTGAACAAACAACAACCGCTGTTGACCAAAAGCAGTATGGTGCAAGCATTTTTGTCGATTTAAAAAAAGCATTTGACACTATTGACCATAGTATTCTCCTCGAAAAGCTGAATAAATATGGCATTAGAGGACCGGCATTACAGTGGATATCGAGCTATTTGAAAGATAGGAAACAGTTTGTAGAAATAAATGGAGTAAGATCTGAACTTTGTAATGTAACATGTGGAGTTCCTCAGGGTTCTGTGCTTGGACCAAAGTTGTTTATACTGTATGTGAATGATCTGGTAAATGTGTCAGACCTTTTCAAATGTGTTTTATTTGCAGATGATACTACATTTTTTTGTTCAGGTAAAGATATGAAACAAATGTTGGAAACGATGAAAACGGAATTTGTTAAAATACAAACTTGGTTTAGCCTTAATAAACTATCAGTGAATTTGGAGAAAACTAATTACATGGTATTTAATAATAAAAAGAAAACTATTGATGTTCCATTTAGGGTAAATGGGGTTGAGATTTGTAGAGTCAGTGAGGTGAAGTTTTTGGGTGTAGTGATTGACGAGGGGCTGACATGGAGACCTCACATAAAATATTTAAGAACAAAGTTGGCTAAATCTATTGGTGTTCTGTACAAAGTAAGGGAGTTGTTTAATGATAAAGCAATGTATATGTTGTATAATGCAATAATAGTTCCACACTTGGTTTATTGTATTGAAGTCTGGGGGAAGGCATGTAAGACAATTACAAATCCTGTTTTTTTATTACAAAAAAGAGCTGTAAGAATTATTACTGGAAAACATTGTCGTCACCCTTCAAATTTATTATTTCATAAATTGAAAATATTGAAGTTCTTAGATTTGGTTGATTATAATATTCTGTTGATTATGTATAAGGCACATAAAAACATATTACCATTAAACATCCAAGTAAATTTTGTAAAGAGAAAGTGCTGTTATAACCTTAAAGGGACAGATATATTTGTAAAACCTAAATTCAGAACTAGTCTGAAGGAACGGTGTACTTTAGTTCAAGGAATAAAGCTGTGGAATGTTTTGGGAAGTGATGAAAAGAATGCAGGATCACTGTGTACGTTTAAAAAAAGGATAAAAGTTGGACTTTTAAAGAAATACGAAACTGAATAATGTGTATCTTCATAAATTTTTGTTCTGGTGGGATTAGATAATATTGTCTGTTGTTTGTTAATGACATAGATTTTCTGTTTTGTGAACTTGTTTTTGGTAAAAAGGAGCAGATATTATAAGATTTTTTTCTTCCTTCTGCTGCCTTTCATTTCATATTATTTGAGTTTTTTAAGATACATATATGGATTTTTATTTTTATTTTTATTTTTATTTTTTCTTTTCTTGTTATTTCTTTTGTGTTTTTTTTTTCCATGTATATAAAATTTGTTGTTTTTTAATGAAATGAATAAACTAAACTAAACTAAGAGTTTTTGTAACTTTCTCCAATCTCAGCAGTTTATATACTTTTGGTTATTATCAGGGACAACTGTCTTTTAATGCATTTAGACTATAGCTTTTTAGACCTGTTCAAATGGAAATTGAGCTTAACCAACATATTGAAAACCACAGCAGAAAAGTATTGGGTAAAGTAACATTTTATTAGCAAAACATTTTTTT